>NC_142794.1:54308934-54478934 GCF_049724085.1 Artemia sp. Qi Xiang Cuo
CCTAAGTAAAGAACGATGACAGGACAAGGTATTTTTTTTCTTTTTTGTTCTAGACCAGAGCACTTCGTATCAAAGGAGTTGTCGTAGAAAATTCGAAAAGGGGTCATTCGATTGGAAATTGGAGTGGCTTGTGCCCTTTTTAATAGTCGAAAGTGATTGGAAGGCAACTAACATCCCTTCCACGCCCACCATTTCCCCAAACACATCCAATCAAAATTTTGAGATAGCTTTTTTGTTCAGCACAGTTAATTTCCAGATAAAAATTATGTTTTTGAGGAAGGCACTCCCCCACATCCCTCAGGGCAAGGGTTGTAAGTTATTCCCTGGGGGCATATAAGGTTTTTATAGAAAGATTTGTCGTAGAAGCTTCAAAAAAGACTCATTCGATTGGAAATTCAAAGGGCTCGAGCCCTTTTTAATAGTCAAAAGTGATTGGAGGCCAACTAATCCCCCTCTCACGCCCACCTTTTCCCCAAACACATCCAATCAAAATTTTGAGATATCCATTTTGTTCAACGTAGTTGAGAGTTCTGGAAATTAGGTCTTTGAGGATGACACCCCCCCCCCACAGCCCTCAGGGCAAGGGTTGCCAGTTATGCCTTTCGGCATATAATGTTTTTATAGAAAGCGTTGTCGTAGAAACTAAAAGGGCTAGTGTCCTTTTTAATAGTCAAAAGTGTTTGGAACGCAACTAACCCCCCTTCCACGCCCACCATTTATCCAAACACATCCAATCAAAATTTTGAGATAGCCATTTTGTTCAAAGTATTTGAAAATTCTGGAAATTATATCTTTGAGAATAACACTCTCCCACAGCCCTCAGGTCAAGGGTTGTGAGTAATGCCCTGGGGGTTAGTAAGGTTTTTATTGCAAGCTTTGTTGGAGAAACTTGAAAAAGGGCTCATTTGATTGGAAATTCAAAGAACTAGTGCCCTTTTTAATAGTCGAAATTGATTGAAGAATAACTCACATTCCCATCATACCCACATATTCCCCAAACACATCCAATAAAATTTTTTGAAACCCCATTATGCACAGCTTAGTTGAAAATGTTGGACATTTGGTCTTTGAGGATGATAACCCCCTTAGGTCACTTCGGGCAAGGGTTGTAAGTTATTCCCGGGGGGCATATAAGGTTTTATAGATAGTGATGTTATAAAAACTTCAAAAACGACTCATTCGATTGGAAATTGAAAGGGCTAGTGCTCTTTTAATAGTCAAAAGTGATTAGAGCAACTAACCCCCCTCTCACGCCCACCTTTTCCCCAAACACATCCAATCAAAATTTTTAGATAGCCATTTTGTTCAACGTATTTAAAAGTCTTGGAAAATAGGTCTTTAAGGATGATACCCCCCTCAGAGCCCTCAGGGCTAGGGTATGTTGTAAAAACTTCAAAAAGGGCTCATTCGATTTAAAATTGAAAGGGTTAGTGCTCTTTTTAATAGTCGAAAGTGATTTGAGAGCAACTAACCCCCCTCTCACGCCCACCTTTCCCCAAACACATCCAATCAAAATTTTTAGATAGCCATTTTGTTCAACGTAGTTAAAAGTCTTGGAAATTAGGTCTTTAAGGATGATAACCCCCTCAGAGCCCTCAGGGCTAGGGTTGTAAGTTTTGCCGTGGGCGCATTTAAGGTTTTTATAGATAGTGATTTTGTAAAAACTTCAAAAAGGGCTCATTCGATTGGAAATTGAAAGGGCTAGTGCCCTATTTAATAGTCGAAAGTGATTGAAGGGCAAATAACCCCCCTCTCATGGCCATTATTTCCCCAAACACATCCATTCAAACTTTTGAGATATCCACTTTGTTCAGTGTAGTTGTATGTTTGGAAATTAGGTCTTTGAGGATGATCCCCCCCCCTCCACAGCCCTCAGGGTAAGGGTTTTAAGTTATGCCCTGAGGGCATATAAAGTTTTATAGAAAGAGTTGTAGAAACTTCAAAAAGGGCTCATTCGATTGGAAATTGAAAGCGATAGTGCCCTATTTGATAGTCAAAAGGGATTGGAGGGAAACTAACGCCCCTCTCACACGCACCATTTTCCAAAACACATCCAATCCAAATTTTGTGATAGGCATTTTGTTCAACGTAGTTGAAAGTTCGGGAAATTATGTCTTTGCCAGCGTTGTCATAGAAACTTCAAAACGGACTCATTCAACTAGGAGTTTAGAGGGCTGGTGTCCTTATTAATAGTCAAAAGCGATCAGAGGGTGAATGCCCCCCCCCATACCCATCATGTCTCTAAACATTTCCATTCAAAACTTTAATAGATCAATTTAGTTGAAGGTAGTTGAATGGTCCAAGAATTATGTTTTTTGAGTATGACAACCCCCCCCCCCCACAGCCTTCCCACAGCCCCCCACAGCTGATTTCTTCTAAACTTGCACGAGGTCTTGGAGTGATGCGACGTCTGAAACACGTGTTACCTTTAACTGTTTTAAGAAATGTATATCATACTGTTTTTCATCCTTTTATTGTTTATGGTTGCTGTATTTATGCATCTAATTTTTCTTCAAATATTAAAAGACTGCAGATTCTTCAGAATAAGGCGCTTCGAGTACTGGGTGAGTTTGTTCAGTATGACCACATGCGTGAATGTTTTATCAGTTTTAGAATTTTAAATGTTCATCAGATCGGGGACCATCAGGCGGGAGTGTTTACTTATCAAGTGCTTAATTGATCATCTCAAAGAATATTTTAGAGATTTTTTTAAGTTGAATTCTGATTATCATCATCATAGGACTAGAGGTCGTGGAAGCTTAGTCTCAGAAGTAAGGAGTATGAGTCGATCTAGTTTTGCAATTAGAAATTATGCAGTTAATTTGTGGAATGGTTTCCCGGAGAGTATTAGGGAGTCAGAAAACCAGTTTCAGTTTAAAATTAGATTAAAAAATTTTTTGTTGGGTGGGAATTAGATATTTTTGATTATTGTTTTTTTTTTTTTTTTTTTTTTTTATTATTATTATTATTATTATTTATTCGGGACAGTTAAATAGTATTGAATGGTATGAAAAGAATCGGAAGAGTGAATGAGTTTGGTTTATGATGAAAGATTGTGTAATGCTGCTCAAGCCACAATAGTGGCTTAATAAAACGTCATGCATTCTTACCATTTCTACGTTTGTTCATAATGTTATTTAAAAAATGTGGTAAGTGCCAGTTAAGTATGATGTAATTATTAGTTGAAAATAAAAGTCATCTCATCCCATCTATTTAACACTTAGTTATTTTTACTTTAAAGACATGACTTCCATGGTGTTATTGAGTAGATGTTTCTAAGGGGTAGAGACTTTTCAGAAGTTGTAATCAAGTTCAAGGAAGGAAAATCACCCCAAGAATTCAAGTCCACAGAGGTTAAAATTTGAGCAAAAAGTTGGAACCTTGCAATGAAGAGGAATTATGGTAAACTGTTGAATGACTGATGAGAAAGGAGGAATTGCCTCTATTCCTTTTCCTGAGCGCCGGTCAAGTTCAGTCTACAAGAAAGTTTTTGGTGCTGTTTCTAGAATGACTAAAACATTAATCCCCAACAGCGCCTTCTGTTTAACATACCCGATTCCCTCCTGTATTTATGCCATGTGAGGTGGAAGCTCTGTGCTAAAATTTTTTATTCAGGTGTCATAATAGGTAAAAATAAATTACAGGTTCAAATCAAGCTGAATTATTATCACAGAGAGGAACATCTTTGAAAAAGTAAGGGAAGTATAGTAGGCATTAAAGTATGAATTACGGAAAAATCAAGTGTAGGTCATGGACACAACTACCGAGGATCTGGACAATGCAGCCAGACAACATTATAGGAAAATATTGTGCTTGTTTGTTCAAGAATTCAGAGAAAGCAGTCAAACTGGACTTGCCCAGTTTCAAATAAAAACAGAACCAGGGCTGAAGATAAAAACAGAATATTTTGAAAATAACCATGATAACGTATAGGAAATAGTATAGAAAATAATGAAAATTTGTGTCCCAATTTGGAATTAAAGGAAGGTTTATGTTGCGATAAAGGGTTAGAGACAGTACTAAAAGGATAACAAAAAAATGATCCCTAATGTGCTTAAAGTGGGGCAAATTAACTCTTATAATATGGTGGTTGTAAAGTTGGATACACACTACCAACGATTATGAATATGAATTTTGAAAAGGGGGAAGTACCTAGCAATTTTAGGAAAACTACTTAAACTCCTTTATAAAGCATCTCTTTCTAGACTTAGAGATGCTTTAGATAAAGTTTTAAGGGAAGAACAGCATGCTTTCAGGAAGGGGAAAGGCATGAATCATCCAAAATTTTCATGAACCAAATTTTCACTCTTAAATTGAGAAATGCATGAATCATCAAATCTCTTTACTCCTTAGTTGTATAGACCATGAACAGGTGTTTTATTCGGCCAATAGAAAAGCTGTAGTAAAGTCAGAATATAATTTGTACTTAATTGAAAAAATTCGAATGAATTTACTTAAGAAAATGAGCATTGTCAGTTTAATATATATATGCTAATATTTATTCCTTAAAATGTTAATTAATTTTTGATTTCTTAAAGTTATAAAAATGAAAACATTTAAAAGAATTTTTTTCAGTAAAGTACAAATTATATTCTGGCTTTTAGAAAGCATAGGGGTTTAGAATCCATCTCATATTAATTTCTGCTCGTTTTTAGTTTTAATCTGTTATTTATTGCAATTTCTGTTTGTTTTGGGTTTCATTCATTTATTGATACTTATTTGTGGTAGTTGTATGCTTGGTAGATTATTTGATTCTATTTTTGTTAATTTTTGGTTTAAGGGAGTTCTTTACTTTTTTTGAAAACATTTTGTGGAAAAAGTTTTTATTTAATTAATTTCTGTTCGTTTTGTATTGACATAGCCTTTTTCAGGGAAAAAGACTGAGCCTCTTCTAAATTTAAACAACCACCCCTTCCATAAAAACTTAAATATCCCCTGGGCATAACTTGCAACCCTTGCCCCTAATCTCTGGGGTATGTTTCAACCCCATAAGCCTTGTTATATGATATTTAGACTATTTTGAATAGAATGGCTATAACAAAATTTCTATCAGATGCATTTCGGGACAATATGACGTGTGTGTTTGGAGGGGGGATAGCTGCTCTCCGATCACTGACTCTTAAAAAGAGTACTAGAGCTTTTGATTACCAGTCCAATGAGCCCCCTAAGAAGTTTATATGACCATGTTCTCTATAAAAAACCTTATATGCCCCCAGGGCAGAACTTACAGCCCTTGCCTGAGGGCTGGGGGATTTGTTATCCTCAAAGACGTAATTTTCAGAGCTGTCAAATACGTTGAACAAAATTGCTATCTTAAATTTTGATTGTTCAAATTTTGACTATTAAAAAGGCCAATAACCCTCTCAATTTCCAATCGAATGAGTCCTTTTTGAAGTTTCTACGACAACCCTTTCTATAAAGTCTTATGTGCCCCCAGGGCAGAACTTACAACCTTAACCCGATCGGAGGGCATTTGCCCTCCGATCGTTTTTGACAAAATTTTCAAAGTTTTTATGGAATGTGTTCAGGGAGATGGTGGGCGTGAGAGGGCGTTAGTTACCCTTCAATCACTTTCAACTATTAAAAAGGGCACTTGCCCTTTCAGTGTCCAATCGAATGAGCCCTCTGAAGTTTCTACAACAACGCTTTATATAAAAAAACCTTTTATACCCCCAGGGAATAACTTACAGCCCTTACCCTTTGGGCTGTGGGGGGTTTTAATCCTCAAAGACCTAATTTCCAAAACTTTCAACTACGTAGAAAAAAATGGCTATCTAAAAATTTTGGATTGGATGTGTTTGGGGAAATAGTGAGTATGAGAGGGGGGTTAGATGGACTCCAAATACTTTCTATTAAAAAGGGCACTAGTCCTTTCAATTTCCAATCAAATGAGCCCTTTTTGAAGTTTCCACGACAACCCTTTCTATATAAACCTTATATGCCCATAGGGCATAACTTACAACCCTAGTCATTAGGGCTGGGGGGAGGAGGGGGTTGCCATCCTCATTTCCAAACATTTCCAAGGCCTCATTTCCAGAAGTTTCAACTATGTTGGACAAAATGGCTATCTCAAAATTTTGATTGGATGTGTTTGGGGAAATGGTGGGCATTGGGAGTTAGTAGCCCTCCAATCACTTTCGACTTTTAAAAAGAGCACTAGCCCTTTCAGTTTTTTATTGAATGAGCCCTTTTTGAAGTTTCTACTACAACGCTATTTATAAAAATCTTATATGCCCCCAGGGCATAACTTACAACCCTTGCCCTGGAGATTGTGGGGGGGGGGTTGTCATCCTCAAATACCTAATTTCATAAATTTTAAACTACTTTGAACAAAATGGCTATCTCAAAAGGTTTATTGGATGTGTTTGGGGAAATGGTGGGCGTCAGAGGGGGATTAGTTGCCCTCCAATCACTTTTAACCATCAAAAAGGGCACTAGCCCTTTCAATTTCCAATCGAATTTGCCCTTTTTGAAGTTTATACAACAACGCTTTCTGTAAAATCCTTATATGCTCCCAGGGCATAACTTACAACCTTTGCCCTGATGGCTTTGGGGGGTTATCATCCTACAAGACATAATTTACAAAATTTTCAACAACGTTGAAAAAAATGGCTATCTCCGAAATTTTGATTGGATGTGTTTGGGGAAAAGGTGGTTTAAGAAGGGATTAATGCCCTCTAATCACTTTCTACTATTAAAAAGGGCACTAGCCCTTTCAATTTCCAGTAGAATGAGCCTTTTTTGAAGTTTATACGACAACGCTTTCTATAAAAACCGTATATGCCCCCAGGGCATAACTTACAACTCTTGCCCTGAGGGGTGTGGGGGGTTTATCATCCTCAAAGACCTAATTTATATAACTTTCAACTACGTTGAACAAAATGGCTATCTCAAAGCTTCAATTGGATATGTTTTGAGAAATGCTGGGCGTGAGAGGGGGCTTAATCTATATGCCCTCCAATCACTTTTGACTATTAAAAAGGGCACTAGCCCTTTCAATTTCCAATCGAATGAGCTCTTTTTGTTCCTGCAACAGTTCCTGCAACAACACTATCTATAAAAATCTTATATGCCCCCGGGCATAACTTACAACCCTTGCCCTGAGGAGTGTGGGGGGTTTGTCATCCATGAAGACATAATTTCTAGAACTTTCAACTACGTTGAACAAAATGGCTGTCTCAAAATTTTGATTGGATGTGTTTGGGGAAATGGTGGGCGTAAGAGGGGGTTAGTTTCCCCTCCAATCACTTTCGACTATTAAAAAGGGTGCTAGTCCTTTCAATTTCCAGTCGAATGAGCCCTTTTTGAAGTTTCTACGACAACGCATTCTGTAAAAACTTTATATGCCCCCAGGGCATAACTTACAACCCTTGCCCTTTGGGCTCTGAGGGGGTTATCATCCTCAAAGACCTAATTTCCAGAATTTTCAACTACGTTGAACAAAATGGCTATCTTAAAATACTGATTGGATGTGTTTGGGGAAATGGTGGGCGTGAGAGGGGGGTTAGTTGCCCTCCAACTACTTTCAACTGTTAAAAAGGGCACTAGGCCTTTCATTTTCCAATTGAATGAGCACTTTATGAAGTTTCTACGACAACACTTTCTATAAAAAAACCTTATATGTCCTCAGGTCATAACTTACAACCCTTACCCTGAGGGCTGTGGGGGGGGGGGGTATTTGTCATCCTCAAAGACCTAATTTCTAGGATGTGTTTGTGGAAATGGTGGGCGTGAGAAGGGCCTTAGTTGCTCGCCAATCGCGTTCAACTGTCAAAAAGGGCAGTAGCTCTTTCCATTTCCAATTGAATGAGCCCTTTTGAAGTTTCTACGACAACGCTTTCTATAAAAACCTTATATACCCCCCCGACATAACTTACAACCCTTGCCCCGAGGGTTGTGGGGGAGGAGGGGGTTGATTATCCTCCTCAAAGATATGTTTGTCTGATCTTTCAACTACGTTCAACAAAATGGCTATCTCAGAATTTTGTTTGTATGTGTTTGGGAAAATGGTGGGCGTGGAAGTGCTGTTAGTTGCCTTCCAATCACTTTTGGCTATTAAAAAGGGCACAAGCCCTTCCAATTTCCAAACTAATGAGCCCTTTTCGAAGTTTCTACGACAACTTTGATACGAAGTGCCTTGGTCTAAAAGCAAGATAGAGAGAAACCAATAATACATTGTGCCAACATCGTTCTTTACTTAGGCAGCGCTATTGCGCTGCCTGTGATGCCGGATAAATACAATGATGGGATAAGCGCTACGTGTGGGAATAATATTGCTGCGGTTAAGGTAGGAAATGATCTCAGCAGCTGGTTTTGTGTTGAAGCAGGACTTAATTTGGTTTATCCTCTATTATAAATGGAGCCTTCAGATGAACTTTGTCCTAAGAAACACAGAAAATGCTGTAATTGAACATGGAATCAAATGGGGCGGTAAAACTCTACTGGATTTGGATTATGCAGATAATTTGAGTGTCCTAGATAAAAGAAAAGTTACCACAGTGAATGAACCTTGAATGTTTGGAAAGTTCAAGGGCACAAAAATATGTTTGAAAATGAATATTATGAAGATTATGTTCCTTGGACTAGTGATTAAACCAGACTAGCGAAAAGTGGTTCGTCCCCATATTGATTGGGAAGAGGTCACGAGGAAGGACTTGTAGGGAATTGGAACTTGTGGGGAGGCAGTAAAAAGTGAAGCTTTGAGTATATTGGATCGGACGAGGATTGTGCGTGGCTGTATTTGCCTCAAGCGGCTTCTTGCTGCAGTGAGTTGCAAGTAGTAGCAGTATGACTTCTTGCTCTTTGCTATCGCCATATATTTTGCTATACGTAAACTTCAGAAGTGCCGACACCTATATATTGGAAAACGCAGGGTTGAGGCTGGAAGGGTTATGATGATGGGTTTCATTACATCCCCCACCCCACAAACCACAGTTGTCATACTGTGGGTGGGGAATGGGATTTGTAATTTTGCTAGCGGATAAGTTTGAATTTTTAGTTATATATAAAAATCGCAATTACTATCATTTTCAAAGATTAAGTATTTGGGAATATTTGTTGATTTTAAAAGGGCTCTTTTTAGTAAAAATGGGCCTGTATGGTGGATAAGTTTGAAACTTTAAGGATGAATTCCTTTTTAGATTAAATAAAAAAAACAAGTTTTTTAAACTGAAAGTAAGGAGCGACATTAAAACTTAAAACGAACAGAAATTATTCATTATATGAACGGGGATGACCCCACCTCAACTCCTCTATATTTACTCTAATTTTTTTTATTGTTTAAAAAAATAAATTTGTGACACAGATTCAAAATTTAGCTTAAAGAGCGCGGCATTGAGGAGGGGACAGCCCTTTAATATACGGAATAATTTCTGTTCGTTTTAAGTTTTAATGTTGCTCCTTACTTTCAGTTTAAAAAACTTGTTTTTTATATTTAATTTCTGATCGTTTTTTGGTTAATGCAGCTTTTATTTTGGCTCGCCGTCATTGAATAAGTAAAAAAAATTTGCATAAAAATTTTACTCTGCTTTTGCTAAATGGCTGTCTCTAAATTTGGTTCTGACGTAATTTACAAACTAACTTACGTAACGAACTTCTATAGTCGTATATTTTTCTTCTGGAAAAAAAATACAAAGTTGCAGATTTTTGCAGATATGAGCTTGAAACCTATTTTATAGGGTTTTCTGATACGCTGAATCTGACAATGATTTTCATTAAACATTTTTCACTTTTAGGGGATGTTTCCCCCCTCTTTAAAAAATCAGGTAAGTTTTCTCAGGCTCGTAGCCTTTGATGAGTAATACTAAACTTAAAAAAATTTGTATATTTAGAATCATCATTATAAGCAAATTATTTTGATACATTTATTGACATCAAAGTTTCCGTTTTTAAAATTTTCGCTTACTATTGAGCAGTCTCGCTTGTTTTTTTTTTATTGTTTTTTTTTTTATTATGTTTATGTTATTAAGTATATTATGGGGTTCTACCCTTAGTCAATAACACGCTATTTACGTTAAAAGTTAAAAAAAAATTTAATTCACACACCCCTGAAACACACAGGCCGTTTAATTAGAATAGAGAGCTTTTTTGAAAGCACTAAAAAAACTGTAGCGTAAAGAGCAAGGTATTGACTTGGAGGAGAACCCCCTCATATACTTAATAATTTCTGTTCGTTTTAAGTTCCAATGTTGATTCTTACTTTCGGTTGAAAAAACTTGTTTTTTTTAAATTTAAATTCTTATCGTTTTTTAAATAGTGCTTGGAAATCCGGCGCCCCCTTCATAGAAATGTTCCTTACCCCAAAGAAATATCCTCCACGGAAAGATTATTCCGAGTAACCCCCTCCCCCCCCCCAGCAAAAAAAATTCTTCCTGAAAATGTCTGTATACTTCCCAATAACCAATACAATATGTAAGCAATGGGCAAAGTTCATAACTTGCAGCCCTTCCCCTGGGAACTGTGGGGGATTAAGTCATCGTAAAAGACATATTTATTAGATTTTTGACTATGCTAAACAAAATGGTTATCTCAAAATTTTAATTGGGGGACTTTGAGAAAAAAATGAGCGTGGGAGGGGGCCTAGTTGCCCTCCATTTCTTTTGGTCACTTAAAAAGGGCACTAGAACTTTTAATTTCCGTTCAAATGAGCCCTCTTACGATATTCTAGGACCACTGGGTCAATACGTTTACCCCTGGAAAAAAAAACAAAAACAAACAAACAAATAAACACGCACCCGTGATCTTTCTTCTGGCAAAAAATGCAAAATTCCACAGTTTTGTAGATAGGAGCTTGAAACCTCTACAGTAGGGTTCTCTGATACGCTGAAAATGATGGTGTGAATTTCATTAAGGTTCAATAACTTTTAGGGGGTCTTTCACCCTTTTTTCAAAAATCAGCCAAATTTTCTCAGGCGCGTAACTTTTGATTGGTAAGATTAAACTTGATGAAACTTATATATTTGAAATCAAAATTAAAATCTGATTCTTTTGATGTATCTATTGGTACCAAAATTCCGGTTTTTAGAGTTTCGGTTACCATTGAGCCGGGTCGCTCCTTACTTACAGTTCGTTACCACGAACTGTTTGATCTCGTCTTAAGATGAAGGATCGGCAAAGTCTATAAGGACGGTAGTAAGTTTCACCCTTGGCTTCCCTCATGCATACTTTTTTGTAAAACCGCGTTTGGGGTTTTGTGAAAGAGAAAGGTCGCCGGAAGGGAAAGTATCAGAAACCGCTATTTAAGTGTTGCTGTTCTGGGAGTTGCATCTAGGGCCATGGTTCTCAACGTGGGGCGCAGGCCCCACCGATGGGGCGTGACAATACTTTGGTGGGTCATGGGCATGACGTTCAACCTTAGGTTGACTAAACTTTAAAGCCTTAGATTTTTTTTTATAAGAATGACGCCAGATTCAAAAGTATTTAAAGAGAATAAAAAGTATAAGAGTGTAATGATGTTATACGTTATATAAAAGGTGTTGTATTCAGATGGTAGTTTTATTAGCAGCGGCTTAATTTTGGGAGTGGGGGCAGCTGCCTCTTCCCAATAATATGGAGAAAAATTATTATATATCCCATGCCCCTTCACTATCCAGATATGGACGCCTCTTAATACCTCCGCCCCCAATAAAAACGCTGGAAATTCGTCATAATAAATTTGAATAACAATTTTGGATAACAAAATTTAACTGTGACGAGGGTGGAAAATGTGCTTTTAAATATGTGGGATTTGAAGTTTGAGATAAATTACTGCAGATTACAAAAATTATTTTGAAAAATGGAAATTACCGAGCGATTTAGGAAAATTTTTAATTAAACCTCTTTATAAGGAAGGTTATAAGAGTGAGTGTGGTAATTATAGGCGTTAGATTAATTTCTGTAGGAAGCAAATTGCTTAGCATGATTATACTTTTTAGATTTAGGGATGCTATAAAGTTTTTAGGAAAGAACAGTGGGGTTTTAGTAAGGAGAGACGATGCGTCGGCTAAATTATTACTCTTAGATTAATAATTGAGAAGTTTCTGAGTCATCTGGACTCTTTAGTCCTCAGTTTAGTAGATGGTGAGAAAAAATAGGCCAGTAGCTGGTTTTGCAATCGTTGTTTTGCGGCCAAAAATAGCAGAGATTGGCACTTTAACGCGGCAGAATCTCATTTTTATTTAAATAGGTCACGTGGATTTTAATTTTATATCAAGTGAGCCCTCGTCCAATATCCTATAGTTAATAGCCCAGCACAATCACTCATGCGATCAACCCTGGCAAATAAAATACGCATTCTAGACCATGCGATAACGGTTTCCAGACGTTTTTAGTTTTGTATAGTTTTCGTCATCATCGCCCCCTTCTTTTGACGGGGGGGGGAGTGAGTATTTTCTCAATTTTATACTTTCGATTTCTATTGGCAAGAATGTTGACATGTTTACTATTTATTACCATGTATGGTTTTGATCGTCAGCTCAGAAAGTATAACTGGAATCAGTTGAGTCCTCGAAGTAAAAAAGTTATGACTCTTCTACGGAATTATTAATTTACTATATGATAAATCCTGTTGTTTAGTCGTTGTTAGCAATCTTTAGGTTTTTGTGAACAATTATATTGGCAGTTCAATAAAATAACAAAGAATAATTCTCGGTGTTGGGAGATTATTGTTTCTGGCCTAATAAAAGTTGCTTTTTGCCTGTAATTCAACTTTTATACGGAATTTTAATATGAAATGAAAATTTTATCCTTTCCCACAGTTGTTGCAAAACAATTTTCCTCAGTTCCCTTTGCGAAATTTTTGTACTTTGGATTTTTTGTTTTCATGGTGAAAACAATATAAAGTTGTGAGCAATTTTTCTACTTCTATCGAAAAAGTTTTTTAGTTAGATATTTGAGATATTCGGACTTTCAGTCATTTATTTATAAAGTGGATTTTATTCCTTTGTAAATTGTTAAATGGCATTGTCGTCATTTAGTTAAAATTTCGCTCAGAAAAAATAAACTGGATTCAAATAAGCTTTGACTTTAATTGAAATCCAGATTTCAATAAACTGGAATCAAGCTAGCTTTGAATGCTTTTAGTTTTGTTCGGTAACGTCAAACTATCAGTGGCGCTAGTAGTTTTAATTCCAATTAGCCCGTGTTGAAGCGCATTAATTGCCACTGTTGCTGGTTTTCATGAGTTGGTCTTCTTGGTCAGGGCTTCGTTATCTGTTTAGACTGTAGCTTTTCCCCAAAATATTAGTTATCCTGAAATCTTGCAAAAACACGAAGAAAAGGCGTGGAAATTAAGAAAAGTATCCTTGTAGAAAAGTACTGATTGAACAGCGCTAAATTAGTGATAATAACTTTCGATACGCTATTTGAAGTCAAGAGCCGCACACCATTCGACAAAAAAAGAGTATCAACCACAGGCAAACGGGGCATTAAAGAAGTCTCCGTTTCTTAATTGTTCTCAGAGAAATAGTACTTGTAATTTTGCCGGTATTGCAGATATTACATGTATCTTTCTTCGATATTTCAACCCCGCTATTTTCATTTATGGCTAGCTACTTTTGTATTTTTGGGAAGGTTAAGATGTTGTCCAAATCCCATTCAAAACTGACTGGAAAAGTTTCGGAGGTGTTAAGTATTATGGAGCCAGCTGAAAATATTCAAGCTATCAAAGTTGAACAAAACGCCTTCAGCATTTTTGGATGTCATTCACTTTAACTAACAAATAAAATCCGACCAGAGAATTACTGTTTCAGTCCTGATTGTTCATCTTACCTCTATCTCCTCCACTGTTTATTTGAATATACATATTAGTTATTTAATTTGTTTAGTACCCTCATTCTATATGTCTAAGCATTTTTTCCTAGACTCGTGTTTTTTGTGCTTGTGACTTTAGCTTCCATCTCAGTTATTTTTTTGGGAAAAGACAAAGGCCTGGCTTTTCCTTGTCTGTTGAGTATGGAAAATTTAATGTGCAATATGTTTTTCATTGCACAGACGAGCAACTTTTCTTTAATGTTCCCTGCGATTGTTTACTTGACATCTATAATATCATGGGACAAGAGTACACAGGAAACAAAAATGTTTTGTGCAGGCCTATAATTTTCAAGATATTGCTTATTTTTGGTACATTTTCTAAAAGTTTTTGAATGGTAGGAGGCCCGGTTCCCCTCCTCCTGGGCCTTTTCCAGCATAATGCTCCTGGTACTGAAACGCTGGTCATATCTTGTGTCCTAACGAACTGTACTTACTGAAGACGTATTTAGCCTCAAATGTCTTCTTTTCGTATTACTTAATACCCTCGCTCGTCTAAATGCTGAATGATTACTAACAATAAAGTTTTGTTGACAGGAAAAATGATGAGAAGACCACCAACCAGAATTGAACTAAAATTGGATGATTTGCAAGACCTTGAAGACATGAAAAGAGAACACGAAGCCTCCAAAGAAAGGAATGCAAGTCCCGTCCTTTGTGGGAATCATCCTAAGCCAAGAAAAATCGTTGTCCAAGAACGAATTGGGTTCAATCCTCAAGCTAGAGCTCCTCTATAGCTGTGGTGTTCTGAATTGTTTGGATTATTTTTAACTATCGAAGCCTTTACCTTTTTAATTATTGTTGTTTTCTTGATAAATAGTTCAATAGCCGGGCTCTAATTTAAAAAGTCTGTGTCTCAAGTTCGCAAAGTGACTATTGTGGTCAGAAGTTCTCATAGTTTTATACTTCCGAATGCAAATTTTTTTTTTTAAGCAATTAAATATGCTAAATTTAACCTTCGAGTGTCGTACAGGTCTGTGCTATCACAACAAGTTATTTTTTTCATTCTTCTGTTTTCTGAAATGAAAAAAAAAGTTCTTTTGTTTGACTATCGAGTTTGAGAAACGTCTCAGTTGCGGTTAAAGTCTACGTAAATGTGTTTTTGTTTCCTCCTTGGCCTAAATTTATTTACAGGCTATGAGTATTTACATCTACTGCTTGCCATTGATCGTTTATGATAATTTTTATTTAGGGCATTTTTTTTTCTTTTCTTTTAGAAGAAAAACTCTCCTAGCTTTGAATCCGCCAAGTATTTTGTTGCCTCTCTCTTCTTTTGATTTTCAGTATGATCACACTTTTGATTGGCTTTGAAACTTTTACAATGATGAGGCTTAATTACAGCAAGACTCTCTCTCTCTCTCTCTCTCTCTCTCTCTCTCTCTCTCTCTCTCTCTCTCTCTTATATATATATATATATATATATATATATATATATATATATATATATATATATATATATATATATATATATATATATATATATATATATATATATATATATATATATATATATATATATATATATATATATATATATATATATATATATATGTATATATATATATATATATATATATATATATATATATATATATATATATATATATATATATATATATATATATATATATATATATATATATATATATTATTGTTTTAATTATAAACGGAATCACTCGAGGCTTAGTCCATTAAGGCCCATTGCCTCCACTTCCAATAAAGAAATAGAAGACAACAATATCCGCCTTTTACGCCTTGTACAACAATAAAAACGACTTGCCATAAACATACATGGGAGGGGGCTCTGCCCCCCTTTGAAACCGCAAATATTCCCAAATTGGGGGGCATTTCTTAATAAAATGGTGAAATTAGATTTATTTTGTTTTTGTTTCCCCCATGAAAAAATCTCTATCCGTGTCTTGCCTATCCTTTTCTCCCTTTATAGAAGAGGCTACCTTGGTAGTGTCAAGGTGTCCACAATTGTTTTCCCCCATCTCGAAAACCTTACCTGCCAGTTTCAGACGGGCTTGGTCAGAAAATACTCATCCCTCGGAATACAGGGGAGAGTCATCCAGCTCTCTTTAACCGTTAGCGGTAAGCTGCGCTTGATTCTCAAGACCAGTACTGGTAAGATAATTGATTTCTCCTACATTGGATTGCTTCTTAAGGTATTTTTTCTTGCGCCACGTTCAGCGCTTGATATGTTCAGGTGGATGGACAATCCAGACATGATTATGTTCAGTTGTTCCTCGCTTTAATCTATCTAATCTGGGCAGTTAATTCCAAAAATACCCGACTTCATGGTCAGACACTGGGCAGGACGGATAGTGACTGGACGGCGAGAGAAATTCTGAGTAGTGGGATGTTATTTGTGCCTATGACTCTCGAGGGCACCACAAGGAGGCTGTCAACACTACCGCCGTGCAGTACGGCTGATGAATTCAAACTTCGCGCTTAAGCTCCTTCGCGCTTCGCATAGTATTACCAATTGACCGACTGCTAAAAACCAATTGAACAATTGACATTATGTATGATGAATCAGCATTATTTTTCATAAGCTGATTGCAGTCTTAAGTTTCATGAAGGTAATATGCTGACAAACACTCCCCCCTTCATCCTGTTGAAAGCTTCGTCTTTAGCCCTCTCTGTTGCATTCTCAAATTACTTCAGTCATTTTTAGATCCTAATCTGCAAATAAAGTTCTCATGGATACTCTTTAAGTAGAATTATATTTATAAAAACAAGTAAATAGAAGAAAAGAGGGGCATTATACAGAAATTATATACATAAAAAAAAAGATAAAAAGAAGAACTGTGAAATATCTTCCGTTTCACCCTGCAGGGCATTAGTCTAACTATTCCAAGAATTCACTTTTTTTTCTTTCTTTTTTTAGCGTTAAGCCGAAATCATGCAAGGATTTTCAATCTGTATAATTTTATGAGTGGGTCCGTGCTCCCTCTTATCCCCCTTCCTCCTCATTGCCAACTTTGTAATAGTAAGTTAGGCATGTTGCGCCTTGTTTAAACTGGTGTCAAGCAAGGATTCTTAATCTGCATGATCGGAAGACCAGAGTAGGCCCAAGGCCCCTTTAAAGGCCAACTTTGTTTCCCTTTTATATGCACCATATTGCACTTTTTGGAGGACCATAGTGAGTGAAAGTTTAATCCACTACCACCATCACCACCCCTCTCTCCACTTACAACTTTCTAGCAGAAAGGTAGGCATGTTGAACCATGTTTAAATAGAAAACGCTCCATGGTTTCCAACTCTCGTAATTTTAGGCACAAAGTGGGTCCTTATTCCCTCCAACAAACCCAGCCATCCTCCCCGTCTGACTTTTTTTAGGCGAAAGTTAGGCATGTTTCAAACTGTTGAATTGGAATTATGCAAGGATTTTCAATGTTTATAAACGGAGGAAAACAGTGGGCTTTCAACCCGTCCCCCCTCTCCTTTGTATCTTCTAACGGCAAGTTTTTAGCTGAATCGTTGGTGTGTTGCGCCTTATTTGAACCGAAATCTTACAAGAATTTCCATCTGTATGATTGCAGAACCAAATTGAGCCAATGGCTCATCCAACACAGCCCGACCCTCCCAGCTTCAACTTTCTTGTTACAATTTAGGCATACAGCGTCATGTTTAAATCGAAATGGGCAATAGTTCTCTATTTGTGTGACCTGAGGCACAATGAGGACTCCCTGAGCCCTTCAACATCCCCTCCTCTTCCCGTTCAGTTTTTAGCTGGAAAATAGGCAAATTATACCTTGTTTGAAGGGAAACCATACAAGAGTTTTCAATCCTAATGACTGGAGGCAGGAAATTGGACCATGGCCCCTCCAATAATACCTCTCACCACCAAATTGTCAGCAGATAGAGTAAATAATTATTTTATTTTTCCCTAATTGGATTGAAATTTATGAGACCAAAAACTTCAACTAATAAGACATGAGATTCGTGATTTTTAGATGCACAGTCTCATTCTCCAACCTTTCTGCAAATGTACTCGAAATGACTTAGAACTTACGGGTCAAATTATTTGAGGCAAGGGGTCAAAGGGAGGAATTTTTAGAACTGCACAACACTTTTGAGCCCCACCTACCTTCTCGACTAAGTTTTCGGATTTATTTGAATTTTAACAAGCAGATATTACAGCCGAGGAGACACTGTTGAAGAAATTTTAGACCTTTACAACCAGGACAGTAGCAGACTTCAAAGTTCAATGTTTTGCCAAGCTTCCTCTACCATGGGATGCGACCTGTAAGGAAAACCGTAAAGTATCTTCATCTTAAAATGTATTTAAGCCAACAACACAAAATCCTAGATAATAATTATTTTTTCGAAAATTTGTTTGAATACGAATTAAGGTGATTTATTTTCCCTACATCGCTAAGGAAATTCACCAAAATATATGCGATATGATTTATACTAATTCAGCGTTTAAACCCTAAAGGATTATGTGGAAGATTCCTTTTAGGTTTAAAAAATGTTTTTTTTTGTAAGTTTTTAAAACTTTTTCGAAAGAAAGAAATATCTACCTCTAACGCTTTTGAGACTGGGATACTTTTGAATAATTTTTTCTTCTACTGCTACTACTAACAACTCACTACACCACTAAGCTGCCTGAGACCAACACCGCTACGCGCGCAGTTCCTCCGTCCCAATTTATTCAAAACCTCTTTCTTTACACCCTCCAAAGAAGTTCCCATTTCCCTTAAATATTCCCTTACGACATGCTCCTCCCCCTCATTTGAGAACGACCCGCTTTTCGTTTGGCTCTTGATGGTTGGTCAACAAGGACTATCTTTGGCAATCTGTCATCCGCAGAACGTGTACTAGCCATCTCAATATTTCTCTCATTATAGCCCTAGAAAGTGGAATAGAACCAAATTTTTTGAATAGCCGAGCGTTTGAGATACGGTCAGTCAGTCGGGTATCCAAAACAGTCCCTTGACCAGTGGTTCCCAAACTAAGGGTCGCAACCCACCAGTGGGTCAAAAGCGAATATTGAGCGGGTCGTGGTCGCGAGCATTAATTTTGGTAATGTTCAGATTCGGTAGTGGCGAGTAGGTTCTAATTGAAATGAAAAAAAAGTACAAGTGTTTTTTACAAGTAGTTATATGAATGAAAGACTGTTAAAATAAAAAACACGACTCAAATTATTTTTGTATTACTTACATACTTAAACAGGCAAGTTTTTGTTTTTACAAAGTTATTTCAATGAGAAGGATGTATTTGTTTCCGATTTTTCTTCATTATAGTTTTAGGTTCAACTTCAACTTTAATTACTTGTAATCGCAGCGAGTTTGATATATCAAATTTATTTCTGTACTTTGCTTTAATATAAACCATAGCCGAAAATCCTGGCTCGCATAGATATGAGCTAGCAAGGAGGAGGAGGACTTTCATAGCTTTATCAAACAGGCAAGGATAGCTATCAGCAACTGAGAACCACAATTTTGATTACTGTTATCGATTTAAACTATTTTTCAGTGGCGTATTTTCTGATATATCAATGAATACTATATTTGCTTTTGTTGAAATACAAGTGGGTAAGTGAATTAAAGCAGGTTTTAATTTTGGCTAACCGTACATGAATAATTAAAACGAAATTTGTATACTAATTTGCCTTTTTTGGATAAATGACTTTCTCGAAAGTTGTTTAACTTTATTTACGAACGTTTTTATTAGTAATTAATTAAAAAAAACTTTTTCCACAAAATAAGTTTTTCAAATAAAAGTAAAGAACTCTATTAAAAAAAAAAAATGAGCAAAAATAAAATCAAATAATCTACCCAGCGTGAAACTATAACAAATCAGCATTAACAAATAAATGAAACCTAACACAAACAGAAATTACAATACTTAACCGAGTCAAACTAAAACACGATCTGAAATTAAAATAAGTATGGAACAAACACCATATTCTTTCCCAAGGCCAGAACTTATTTTGAAGCGGAATGAAACAACATAAACGGTATTGCTTATATAAATTTAATAAATCAAATAATGTTAACACATTTATTGATTAATTTTAGAAAATGCTTGTTAAAATGAAAATACACATTCGTTTGTATTTTTTTAGTAAAGTGCAAAGTACGTTCTGGCTTTGGGAAGGCATAGGGGTTTTGCGCCCAACTTATTATGCATATGCCCCCAGCTGAGAGCTGTGGGGGAGTGTCCTCCTCAAAAATATATTTTCTATCTGGAAATCAACTACGCTGAACAAAATGGGTACCTAAAAATTTTAGATTGGATGTGTTTGGGGAAATGATGGGCGTGGAGGGGGGGGGGGGGGCTAGTAGCCCTTCAATCACTTTTGACTATTAAAAAGGGCACTAGCTCTTTGAATTTCCAATCGAATGAGCCTGTTTTGAAGTTTTTACGAAAACGCCTTCTATAAACACCTTGTATGCCCCCAGGGCATAACTTAAAACCCTTGCCCTGAGGGTTGTGGGGGAGTGTCCTCCTCAAAAACATATTTTCTATCTGGAAATCAACTACGCTCAACAAAATGGTTATCTCAAATTTTGATTGGATGTGTTTGGGGGAATGATGGGCGTGGGGGGGGCTAGTTGCCCTCCAATCACTTTTGAATATTAAAAAGGGCACTAGCCACTCCAATTTCCAATCGAATGAGCCTGTTTTGAAGTTTCTACGACAACGCCTTCTATAAAAAATCTTATATGCCCCCAGGGCATAACTTAAAACCCTTGCCCTGAGGGTTGTGGGGGAGTGTCCTCCTCAAAAATATATTTTCTATCTGGAAATCCACTACGCTAAACAAAATGTCTATCTAAAAATTGTAATTGGATGTGTTTGGGGGAATGGTGTGCGAGGGGGGAGGGGTAGTTGCCCTCCAATCACTTTCGACTATCAAAAAGGGCACTAGCCACTTTCGACTATTAAAAATTGCCCTTTGTAATAGTCGAAAGCGATTGGAGGGCAACTAGCCCCCCCCCCAAACACGTTCAATCAAAATTTTTAGATAGCCATTTTGTTCAGCGTAGTTGATTTTCAAATAGAAAATATTTTTTTGAGGAGGACAATCCCCCACAACGTTCAGGACAAGGGTTTTAAGATCTGCGCAGAGGGCACATAAGCTTTTTTTTTATAGGAGAGTGTAAGTTTTTTTTATAGAAGGAGTGTCCACCTCAAAAACATATTTTCTATCTGGAAATCAACTACGCTGAACAAAATGGTTATCTCAAAATTTTGATTGGATGTGTTTGGGGAATGATGTGCGTGGGGGGTGGGCTAGTCGCCCTCCAATCACTTTTGAATATTAAAAAGGGCACTAGCCACTCCAATTTCCAATCGAATGAGCCTGTTTTGAAGTTTCTACGACAACGCCTTCTATAAAAAATCTTATATGCCCCCAGGGCATAACTTAAAACCCTTGCCCTGAGGGCTGTAGGGGGGATTTTCCTCCTCAAAAACATAATTTCCATCTAGAAATCAACTACGTTGAACAAAATGGCTATCTCAAAATTTTGATTGGATTTGTTCGGGGGAATGATGTAAGTGGGGGGAGGGGTAGTTGCCCTCCAATCACTTTCGACTATTAAAAAGGGCACTAGCCACTCCAATATGCAATCGATCAAGCCCTTTTCGAAGTTTCTACGACAGATCCTTCGATGCGAAGTGCCCGGGTATGGAGAAAAAAACAAAAAAAAAACACATTGTGCCCACATCGTTCTTTACTTGGGCAGCGCTAGTGCGCCTATGATAAATATACGTAACTTACGAATTAACTTACGTAACGTACTTCTATATTCATATATTTTTAATACGTATATTAGGGGGTTCGCCCCCTAGTCAATACCTCGCTCTTTACGCTAAAGTTTAAATTATGTTCCAATTCTTTAAAAATGATACCGTAATCACAAAGGCCGTTAATTAGAATAAATAACTAATGAAAATACTAAAAAAAACCTTTAGCGTAAAGAGCAAGGTATTGACTAGGAGGCAAACCCAATAATATAAATAATAATTTCTGTTCGTTTTAAGTTTTGATGTTGCTCCTTACTTTCAGTTAATAATTTGTTTTTTTAAATTTAATTTCTGATGATTTTTTTAATAATGCTGGGAAATTCAGCGGCCCCTTCATAGCAATGTTCCGTCCTCCATGGAAAGATCCTCCCATGTAACCCCCGACCCCCCCTACTACCAGAAAAAATCCCCCCTGAAATCTTCTGTCGCTGCAACCTAGTAAAGAGCGAACCACAGCCCCATAGTAATCAAAAGTTGAAAAACTCGGTTTCAAAAAAACCGTCTAGTGAGAAAAAATCGCCATTTGACACTGAATCAGGAATGGTAACTACTGCTACGTTTCATTTTAGAAATAAATGTTTATAGCGAAAAGAAATTTTTGGTGTTTTCGAAAAAGAGCCTGAAACCCCTTGAAACTGGCGTCAAATTGATTTAAAAAGTGCACCATTGGAAGTAGCATGGTTGAAAACCCTTTTGTAGGATAATTATAGTCCCCCATCTTGAACACCAAGGAAAATGACTTTTTTGCATGGGTATCACTGATCTGTCTCCCTTTTTTTCTTTCTTTTTTTTTCTAGAAGGGCTAGGGGGTGACCAGAGCATCATAGAGAGGTGTGTAATAGCTCATTCGAAAGGGAATTAAATTCTGAAGCGCCCTTTTTAAGTGACAAAAAAGACTGGAGGGCAAATAGCCCCTCCTCCCTACAGGCCCCCAGTAGGGTGTATATATGGAATTCTGATGCCTGTATAGGAATTCCACGTTCCTTGGCAGCTTTCCAAGGTAGATTACCAGACTGGTTATTTGGCAGTGTATAATGTGGTCAAACATGTTTTGAGAGTATGTTCATAATTATATAACTTAAGCAGACAGGTTTTTTTCTGTTATTAATAAGAATTTCATAAGAATGTACATCGTGAGTTCACGCGCACAATTTTTTTCTTAAAAGACTGGTATGATATAAAGTAGTCAAACATGTTTTGGGAGCATGCAGTTTGTTATTAAAAAATTGGACACTATAATCAGAATTGTTTGATTGCCATTTAAAAAGGGGTAATGAGATTTGCGAATTGGAGTGTAGGATTTGCGAATTTGATCCTATTAAGGTGGAGAAAAAAAAGAAAAGGGTTTAGCATTTGCAAAAAAAGGGGTAATTAGTGATTGGATAATTTTTTAACATGAAATCTCTGAATAAAATATTTTTGGAGCATGTACATGACGATGGAGAAAAAGGGTTAAAATGATTAGCAATTACGAGCGAGGATCCCCCCCCACTGGTTCCTATTGCCTGATTATCGAAAAATGAAGAAACACCTTCCAAAAGTCGACATGAATGGATTTATCTTGAGGGGGGAATTTTCCATGGAAGAGGTGGAGGGTATTTTTACGTGAAAACAACTGCAACCGTGCCCAGCCTCCCGCGATCAGAAATTAAATTTAAAAAAAAGTTTCTTCAACTGAAAGTAAGGAGCAACATCAAAACTTAAAAACGGAAACAAAATAGAGGCTGTTTCCAAAAGATTTAGGATTCATTAACTTTAGTGTTGCCAGTCAAATGCTATGAGTTTGAGAAAATTGCCTGATTATCGAAAAATGAGGAAACACCCTCCAAAAGTCGACAGGAATGGGATTGTCTTGAGGGGGGGGGGAATTTTCCATGGAAGAGGTGGAGGGTATTTTTACGTGAAAACAACTTCAACCGTGCCCAGCCCCCCGCGATCAGAAATTAAATTATAAAAAAAGTTTCTTCTACTGAAAGTAAGGAGCAACATCAAAACTTAAAAACGGAGAGAAAATAGAGGCTGTTTCCAAAAGATTTAGGATTTATTAACCTTAGTGTTGCCAGTCAAAAGCTCTGAGTTTGAGAAAATCGCCTGATTATCTAAAAATAAAGAAACACCTTCCAAACGTCGACAGGAATGGGATTGTCTTGATGGGGGAATTCTCCATGGAAGAGGTGGAGGGTATTTTTACTTGAAAATAACTTCAACCGTGCCCAGCCCCTGGCGATCAGAAATGAAATTATAAAAAGTTTCTTCAACTGAAAGTAAGGAGCAACATCGAAACTTAAAAACGGACAGAACATAGAGGCTGTTTCCAAAAGATTTAGGATTCCTTAAATTTAGTGTTGCCAGTCAAAAGCTATGAGTTTGAGAAATTTGCCTGATTATCGAAAAATGAAGAAACACCTTCCAAAAGTCGACCGGAATAGGATTGTCTTGAAGGGGGACTTTTCCATGGACGAGGTGGAGGGTATTTGTACGTGAAAACAACTTCAACAGTGCCCAGCCCCCCCCCCCGCGATCAGAAATTAAATTATAAAAAAAAGTTTCTTCAACTGAAAGTAAGGAGCAACATCAAAACTTAAAAACGGACAGAAAATAGAGGCTGTTTCCAAAAGATTTAGGATTCATTAACTTTAGTGTTGCCAATCAAAAGCTATGAGTTTGAGAAAATTGCCTGATTATCGAAAAATGAAGAAACACCTTCCAAAAGTCGACAGGAATGGATTTGTCTTGAGGGGGGAAATTTCCATGGAAGAGGTGGTGGGTATTTTTACGTGAAAACAATTTCAACCGTGCCCAGCCCCCCGCAATCAGAAATTAAATTATAAAAAAAGTTTCTTCAACTGAAAGTAAGGAGCAACATCAAAACTTAAAAACGGACAGAAAATAGAGGCTGTTTCCAAAAGATTTAGGATTCATTAACTTTAGTGTTCCCAGTCAAAAGCTATGAGTTTGAGAAAATTGCCTGATTATCGAAAAATGAAGAAACACTTCCAAAAGTCGACAGGAATGGGATTGTCTTGAGGGGGGAATTTTCCATGGAAGAGGTGGAGTGTATTTTTACGTGAAAACAACTTCAACCGTGCCCAGCCCACTGCGATCAGAAATTAAATTATAAAAAAAGTTTCTTCAACTTAAAGTAAGGAGCAACATCAAAACTTACAAAGGGGCAGAAAATAGAGGCTGTTTCCAAAAGATTTAGGATTCATTAACTTTAGTGTTGCCAGTCAAAAGCTATGAGTTTGAGAAAATTGTCTGATTATCGAAAAATGAAGAAACACCCTCCAAAAGTCGACAGGAATGGGATTGTCTTGAGGGGGGAATTTTCCATGGAAGAGGAAGAGAGTATTTTTACTTGAAAACAACTTCAACCGTGCCTAGCCCCCCGCGATCAGAAATTAAATTATAAAAAAAGTTTCTTCAACTGAAAGTAAGGAGCAACATCAAAACTTAAAAACGGTCAGAAAATAAAGGTTGTTTCCAAATGATTAAGGATTCATTAACTTTAGTGTTGCCAGTCAAAAGCTATGAGTTTGAAAAAATTTCCTGATTATCGAAAAATGGAGAAACACCTTCCAAAAGTCGACAGAAATGGGATTGTCTCGCGGGGGGAATTTTCAATGGAAGAGGTGGAGGGTATTTTTTACGTGAAAAAAACTTCAACCGTGCCCAACCCCCCGCGATCAGAAATTAAATTATAAAAAATTGTCTTCAACTGAAAGTAAGGAGCAACATCAAAACTTAAACACGGACAGAAAATAGAGGCTGTTTCCAAAAGATTTAGGATTCATTAACTTTAGTGTTGCCAGTCAAAAGCTATGAGTTTTATAAAATTGCCTGATTATCGAAAAATGAAGAAACACCTTCCAAAAGTCGACAGGAATGGGATTGTCTCGAGGGGGGAATTTTCCATGGAAGAGGTGGAGGGTATTTTTACGTGAAAAAAACTTCAACCGTGCCCAGCCCCCCGCGATCAGAAATTAAATTATAAAAAAAGTTTCTTCAACTGAAAGTAAGGAGCAACATCAAAACTTAAGAACGGACAGAAAATAGAGGCTGTTTCCAAAAGATTTAGGATTCATTAACTTTAGTGTTGCCAGTCAAAAGCTATGAGTTTGAGAAAATTGCCTGATTATCGAAAAATAAAGAAACACCTTCCAAAAGTCGACAGGAATGGGATTGTCTTGAGGGGGGGAATTTTCCATGGAAGAGGTGGAGGGTATTTTTAATTGAAAACAACTTCAACCGTGCCCAGCCCCCCGCGATCAGAAATTAAATTATAAAAAGTTTCTTCAACTGAAAGTAAGGAGCAACATCAAAACTTAAAAACGGACAGAAAATAGAGGCTGTTTCCAAAAGATTTAGGATTCCTTAACTTTAGTGTTGCCAGTCAAAAGCTATGAGTTTGTGAAAATTGTCTTATTATCGAAAAATTAACAAACACCTTCAAAAAGTCGCCCGGATTGTTTGTGTATTGTAGGGGTAATTTTCCATGGAAGAGGTTGTGAGTATTTTTATGTGAAAAAAACTACAACCGGGCCCCGCCCCCCCGCGATTAAACATTAAATTATAAAAAGGTTTATTCAACTGAAAGTAAGGAGCAACATCAAAACTTAAAAACGGATAGAAAATAGAGGCTGTTTAAAAAAAGATTTAGGATTCATTAACTTTAGTGTTGCCAATCAAAAGCTATGAGTTTGAGAAAACAGGAATGGGATTGTCTTGAGGGGGGAAATTTCCATGGAAGAGGATGAGGGTATTTTTACGTGAAAACAACTTCAACCGCGCCCAGCCCCCCGCGATCAGAAATTAAATTATAAAAATAGTTTCTTCAACTGAAAGTAAGGAGCAACATCAAAACTTAAAAACGGACAGAAAATAGAGGCTGTTTCCAAAAGATTTAAGATTCATTAACTTTAGTCTTACCAGTCAAAAGCTATGAGTTTGAGAAATTGCCTGATTATCGAAAAATGAAGAAACACCTTCCAGAAGTCGACAGGAATGGGATTGTCTTGAGGGGGGAATTTTCCATGGAAGAGTTGGAGGGTATTTTTAAGGGAAAACAACTTCAACCGTACCCTGCCCCCCGCGATCAGAAATTAAATTATAAAAAAGTTTCTTCAACTGAAAGCAAGGAGCAACATCAAAACTTAAAAACAGACAGAAAATAGAGGCTGTTTCCAAAATATTTAAGATTCATTAACTTTAGTGTTGCCAGTCAAAAGCTATGAGTTTGAGAAAATTGTCTGATTATCGAAAAATGAAGAAACACCCTCCAAAAGTCGACAGGAATTGGATTGTCTTGAGGGGGGAATTTTCCATGGAAGAGGTGAAGAGCATTTTAACGTGAAAACAACTTCAACCATGCCCAGCCCACTGAGATCAGAAATTAAATTATAAAAAAAGTTTCTTAAACTTAAAGTAATGAGCAACATCAAAACTTAAAAACGGACAGAAAATAGAGGCTGTTTCCAAAAGATTTAGTATTCATTAACTTTAGTGTTGCCAGTCAAAAGCTATGAGTTTGAGAAAATTGCCTGATTATCGAAAAATGAAGAAACACCATCCAAAAGTCGACAGGAATGGGTTTGTCTTGAGGGGGGAATTTTCCATGGAAGAGGAGGAGAGTATTTTTACGTGAAAACAACTTCAACCGTGCCTAGCCCCCCGCGATCAGAAATTAAATTATAAAAAAAGTTTCTTCAACTGAAAGTAAGGAGCAACATCAAAACTTAAAAACGGACAGAAAAGAGAGGCTGTTTCCAAAAGATTTAGGATTCATTAACTTTAGTGTTGCCAGTCAAAAGCTATGAGTTTGAGAAAATTGCCTGATTATCGAAAAATGAAGAAACACCTTCCAAAAGTCGACAGGAATGGGATTGTCTCGAGGGGGGAATTTTCCATGGAAGAGGTGGAGGGTATTTTTACGTGAAAACAACTTCAACAGTGCCCACCCCCCGCGTTCAGAAATTAAATTATAAAAAGTTTCTTCAACTGAAAGTAAGGAGTAACATCAAAACTTAAAAACGGACAGAAAATAGAGGCTGTGTCCAAAAGATTTAGGATTCATTAACCTTACTATTCCCAATCAAAACCTATGATTTTGAAGAAATTATCTGAGTATCGAAAAATGAAGATACACCTTCTAAAAGTCAACGGGAATGGTATGGTCCGGAGGGGGAAATTCTCAATGGAAAAGGTGGAGGGTATTTTTACATGAAAACAACTTCAACCGTGCCCAGCCCCCCGCGATCAGAAATTGAATTATAAAAAAAGTTTCTTCAACTGAAAGTAAGGAGCAACATCAAAACTTAAAAACGGACAGAAAATAGAGGCTGTTTCCAAAAGATTAAGGATTCATTAACTTTAGTGTTTCCAGTCAAAAGCTATGAGTTTGAGAAAATTGCCTTATTATCGAAAAATGAAGAAACACCCTTCAAAAGTCGACAGGAATGGGATTGTCTTGAGGGGGAATTTTCCATGGAAGAGGTGGAGAGTATTTTTACGTGAAAACAACTTAAACCGCTCCCAGCCCCCCGCGATCAGAAATTAAATTATAAAAAAAGTTTCTTCAACTGAAAGTAAGGAGCAACATCAAAACTTAAAAATGGACAGAAAATAGAGGCTGTTTCCAAAAGATTTAGGATTCATTAACTTTAGTGTTGCCAGTCAAAAGCTATGAGTTTGGGAAAATTGCCTGATTATTGAAAAATGAAGAAACACCTACCAAAAGTCGACTGGAATGGGATTGTCTTGAGGGGGGAATTTTCCATGGAAGAGGTGGAGGGTATTTTTACGTGAAAACAACTTCAACCGTGCCCAGCCCTCCGCGATCAGAAATTAAATTATAAAAAAGTTTCTTCAACTGAAAGTAAGGAGCAACATCAAAACTTAAACCCGGACGGAAAATAGAGGCTGTTTCCAAAAGATTTAGGATTCATTAACATTTTCAACATTATTTTTTTTCTTTTTGTACATATCTTAAAATGTCAAAATATGCTTACGGTTCTAACAATTGTGCTCTATGATTGGTCAGAGACACGATGTGGCTTTCCAACTGGTATTCTATGACCGGTTATCGACATTAGCTAGTCTATTGCATGTATTAAATCAGTAGTTTTTACGCAGTGGAACGATAAACACATAAGTCATATCTTAAAAAAAAAAGTGAAGATGGAACATTTTATTAAAGTCTGTTCACATAACAAGGTTTTTGTAGCATTGAATGCCAACAAGGAGAAGTATTTAAACTATGAAACAAGTACAAGTGGTAGCACTATTGGAAATGTATGCATGCATTGTCATGACAGTAAGGAATTAAATTTCTTTGGAATACCGAAAAAATTCAACTCTTATGTTGGTGGTTATGCGAGATTGAGATCGCCTGAGATGATTGCACTCAAAGAGAATGCTAACATAAAAATAATTGTTGATGATAGAGGACAGCTCCTTGCTACTGCTGCAGGTAACACATTACCTACGGATACTCCCAATCATCAGCTTTCGGGTATTAGCATTCAACGGAAGGCTAATAAAAGAAAGGCTTACTGTGCTACTAATATCGTAAACCATATCTTGTTTACGTGCCGAAACTGTTACCTGTGCAAAAATAATGTGTTAATAGACAGTGAAATTGCCAGAAAAATAAAAATGGCATTGTAAAAAAATATCACTACGGAATATAAAGAAGAAACGATGAAAAACAAAGCACCAGCAAATGCTACTGGCATTGATCAAACAGTCAATGAATCAAATAATACCAAAGACGAGAAGCATATTGGGCCTGTTTATGAGACACCAGTAAAAATTGTGTATGATTCAAAATGGAATAATAATTATTCTACTGATTACGATCTAAGAGAAGACAATAACTACAATATCAAGAGAGAACATGGTGAACTATTTTATGGAACAGATTCAAAATGTCCAAAGTTAATCATTGATATTAATAATGTATCATAATATATTTTTTTATTAATATTCTACATAGCATTATTTCATTAAAAATATTACATTGCTATGTGTTCATTATTTTTTAGAGTAAGCTAGCATATCAAGCGTTTAGAATGTCAATTAAATTATCAGAGAGGTAAGAAAAGGAATTTGCGTACATCTATTGTCAGACACACTATTTCCGTAAAATCTGAGCTATTAAGGGTTTTTGACCGTAAACTCTAGTTTTTTGTAAGAAAATTATGGAAAATACAATTCTCTGGTTCAAATGTGAAACTTAAGTCTATTTTTGGATCGAAAAATACAACTATTTCCTTAAAATCTGAGCTAATAAGGGTTTTTTGACCGTAAACTCTAGTTTCTTGTAAGAAGATTATGGAAAATACAATTCTCTAGTTCAAATGTGAAACTTAAGTCCAGTTTTGGATACTCATAATGATGAGGACTGATGGTTCTAATTCAATATTTTTTTTTCATAAAACAATTTGGACGAAGTTACGTGCGCGCACGTAACCTCGTCTAAATTAACCTTAAAAAATGAAATAAAGCTATGTCGACTTTGTATATTTTATTCAACATATCCGACAATTGATGCAGAAAAAGCATAGAGTTTGTTATTTACTTACGTACATTTTTTTTCATAATTTCTTGAATTAAATTTCTGTATTGTGCATCCAAATGGGGAATTCGAGAAAGAGTTTGTTACTTACTTGCGATTTTTTCATAATTTCTTGAATAAAGTATCTGTATTGTGTATCCAAGGGGTAACTTCAAGAAAGAGTGTGTTACCTACTTACAAATATTGTCATATTTTCTTGAATGACATTTCTCCATTGTTTATATAAGAGGTGAATTCAAGAAAAAGCTTGTTATTTACTTACTTACTTACCTAGTTACAATTTTTTCATAATGACATAATGACATATCCAACAACAGATGTTGATGAAGAATTTATTCATTCTGATACCTAGATTTTGTCAATGTTACCTCATGTGTCTGACAATAGATGTATGCAAATTAATTTTCTCAAATCTCCGATGTTTTAATATACATTCTAAACTGTTGATATGCTAGCTTACTGAAAAATAATGAAAACATAACAATGTAATGCATAATATATTTTTAATGAAATAATGCTATGTCGAATATTAATACAAAATTATATTATGACACATAGTCATACACACGTTCACTCTTAAACATCCAGAAACGATGGTCCAATGATATAGAATAGTTTTTACCATGTCTTATTCATTTATCACAATCAGGTATGTCCTTAGGTATCCAGTTCGCGAAGAACCTGACCTTGTCTTCAGGACGATGATAAACCCCTTCAAATTTAGGACACTTAAATTCTTCTAGATTGAAAAGTGGAATCCTAGGGTCACACTTTTGAATTAAAACTTTATCTGTAGGTACATTACCCTTAACGTAGAGTGCTTCAACCCCGAAAAGCCGCAAATTTCACTGACTTCCTTCTGAAAATTTCTTAGTTTCTGAACACTATTATTAAGTGGCGTAATCACTCTATCGTAGAATCCCAGTCTGTTTATACAATGTTATGCAGTACTCTACAAGCTTTTTCCATACTCATACATTTTGTAGTTCACTATCCAATGATGACAGTCGATTTCTTCGAGTTCCATTGGCAATAGTAAATATACACATTCAAATATAAAACCACAAGATGATTTTTTCCAAGTGATAAATTCTGTGTCATAGAGTCCTATCATCTTGGAAGCTATTAATGTAGTTCTTAAGAAGAGAAATACATCATCAAACTTTTATACCTTCGCTCAAGGTCGAATGGAGTTATGGCTAGGGGGATGACTCCTAAAAGAATCTGAATTCATTTTGGGGAGGAGTCATAAAACCCTTAGAATTCATTGCGGGGAGGAGTCATAGAACTCTCGGTATCTCTTGCACGCAAATGAAGTCTGGAAATTACTTTCTTTTTTATAATTTCTGTATTGTGTATCCAAGAGGTGAATTCAAGAAAGATATTTTGTCATTTTAAGATATATACAAAAGAAAAAGATAAAAAATAAATAAAGTTGAATAATTTCGAAGTTTAAAAAAAAATAGTTTGTTTTATGAAAAAAAAAATATTGAATTAGAACCATCAGTCCTCATCATTTTGAGTATCCAAAACTGGACTTAAGTTTCACATTTGAACTAGAGAATTGTATTTTCCTTAATTTTCTTACAAAAACTAGAGTTTACGGTCAAAAAACCCTTAATAGCTCTGATTTAAAGGAAATAGTTTTAGTTTTCGATCCAAAAATAGACTTAAGTTTCACATTTGAACCAGAGAATTGTATTTTCCATAATTTTCTTACAAAAAACTAGAGTTTACGGTCAAAAACCCTTATTAGCTCAGATTTTACGGAAATAATGTGTCTGACAATAGTTGTACGCAAATTCCTTTTCTTACATCTCTGATGTTTTAATGGACATTCTAAACGCTTGATATGCTAGCTTGCACTAAAAAATAATGAACACATAACAATTTAATATTTTTAATGAAATAATGCTATGTAGAATATTAATATAAAAATATATTATGATACTTTATTAATATCAATTATTAACTTTGGACATTTTGAATCTGTTCCATAAAATAGTTCACCACGTTCTCTCTTGATATTGTAGTTATTATCTTCTCTTAGTTCGTACTCAGTAGAATAATCATTATTCAATTTTGAATCATACACAATTTTTACTGGTGTCTCATGAACAGGCTCAATATGTTTTTTGTCTTTGGAATTATTTGATTCATTGACTGTTTGATCAATGCCAGTATCGTTTGCTGGTGCTTTGTTTTTCATCGTTTCTTCTAATATTCCGTAGTGATATTTTTTTACAATGCCATTTTTATTTTTCTGGCAATTTCACTGTCTATTAACACATTATTTTTGCACAGGTAACAGTTTCGGCACGTAAACAAGATATGGTTTACGATATTAGTAGCAGAGTAAGCCTTTCTTTTATTAGCCTTCCGTTGAATGCTAATACCCGAAAGCTGATGATTGGGTGTATCCGTAGGTAATGTGTTACCTGCAGCAGTAGCAAGGAGGTGTCCTCTATCATCAACAATTATTTTTATGTTAGCATTCTCTTTGAGTCCAATCATCTCTGGCGATCTCAATCTCGCATAACCACCATCATAAGAGTTGAATTTTTTCGGTATTTCAAAGAAATTTAATTCCTTACTGTCATGACAATGCATGCATACATTTCCAATAGTGCTACCACTTGTACTTGTTTCATAGTTTAAATACTTCTCCTTGTCGGCATTTAATGCTACAATAACCTTGTTATGTGAACACACTCTATTAAAATGTTCCATCTTCACTTTTTTTTAAAGATATGACTTATGTGTTTATCGTTCAACTGCGTAAAAAATACTGATTTAATACATGCAATAGACTAGCTAGTGTCGATAAACAGTCATAAAATACCAGTGGGAAAGCCACATCGTGTCTCTTGACATTTTAAGATATGTACAAAAAGAAAAAAAAATAAAGTTGAAAATGTTAATGAATCCTAAATCTTTTGGAAACAGCCTCTATTTTCTGTCCGTTTTTAAGTTTTGATGTTGCTCCTTACTTTCAGTTGAAGAAACTTTTTTATAATTTAATTTCTGATCGCGGGGGGCTGGGCACGGTTGAAGTTGCTTTCACGTAAAAATACCCTCCACCTCTTCCATGGAAAATTCCCCCTCAGGACAATCCCATTCCTGTTGACTTTTGGAAGGTGTTTCTTCATTTTTCGATAATCAGGCAATTTTCTCAAACTCATAGCTTTTGACTGGCAACACTAAAGCTAATGAATCCTAAATCTCTTGGAAACAGCCTCTATTTTCTGTCCGTTTTTAAGTTTTGATGTTGCTCCTTACTTTCAGTTGAAGAAACTTTTTTTATAATTTAATTTCTGATCGCAGGGGGCTGGGCACGGTTGAAGTTGTTTTCACGTAAAAATACCCTCCACCTCTTCCATGGAAAATTCCCCCTCAAGACAATCCCATTCCTGTCGACTTTTGGAGGGTGTTTCTTAATTTTTTGATAATCAGGCAATTTTCTCAAACTCATAGCTTTTGTCTGGCAACACTAAAGTTAATGAATCCTAAATCTTTTGGAAACAGCCTCTATTTTCTGTCCGTTTTTAAGTTTTGATGTTTCTCCTTACTTTCAGTTGAAGAAACTTTTTATAATTTAATTTCTGATCGCGGGGGGCTGGGCACGGTTATGGTTGTTTTCACGTAAAAATACACTCCACCTCTTCCATGGAAAATTCCCCCCTCAAGACAATCCCATTCCTGTCGACTTTTGGAGGGTGTTTCTTCATTTTTCGATCATCAGACAATTTTCTCAAACTCATAGCTTTTGACTGGCAACACTAAAGTTAATGAATCCTAAATCGTTTGGAAACAGCCTGTATTTTCTGTCCGTTTTTAAGTTTTGATGTTTCTCCTTACTTTCAGTTGAAGAAACTTTTTTTATAATTTAATTTCTGATCGCGGGGGGCTGGGCATGGTTGAAGTTGTTTTCACGTAAAAATACTCTCCACCTCTTCCATGGAAAATTCCCCCCCTTAAGACAATCCCATTCCTGTCGACTTTTGGAAGGTGTTTCTTCATTTTTCGATAATCAGGCAATTTTCTCAAACTCATAGCTTTTGACTGGCAACACTAAAATTGATGAATCCTAAATCTTTTGGAAACAGCCTCTATTTTCTGTCCGTTTTTAAGTTTTGATGTTGCTCCTTACTTTCAGTTGAAGAAACTTTTTTTATAATTTGATTTCTGATCGCGGGGGGCTGGGCACGGTTGAAGTTGTTTTCAAGTAAAATACCCTCCACCTCTTCCATGGAAAATTCCCCCCTCAAGACAATTCCCATTCCTGTCGACTTTTGGAAGGTGTTTCTTCATTTTTCGATAATCAGGCAATAGGAACCAGTGGGGGGGGAGATCCTCGCTCGTAATTGCTAATCATTTTAACCCTTTTTCTCCATCGTCATGTACATGCTCCAAAAATATTTTATTCAGAGATTTCATGTTAAAAAATTATCCAATCACTAATTACCCCTTTTTTGCAAATGCTAAACCCTTTTCTTTTTTTCTCCACCTTAATAGGACCAAATTCGCAAATCCTACACTCCAATTCGCAAATCTCATTACCCCTTTTTAAATGTCAATCAAACAATTCTGATTATAGTGTCCAATTTTTTAATAACAAACTGCATGCTCCCAAAACATGTTTGACTACTTTATATCATTCCAGTTTTTTAAGCAAAAAATTGTGCAAGTGAACTCACGATGTACATTCTTATAAAATTCTTATTAATAACAGAAGAAAACCTGTCTGCTTAAGTTATATAATTATGATCATACTCTCAAAACATGTTTGACCACATTATACACTGCCAAATAACCAGTCTGGTAATCTGCCTTGGAAAGCTGCCAAGGAACGTGGAATTCCTATACAGGCATCAGAATTCCATATATACACCCTACTGCCCCCTCCCCCAAACAAGTCCTATAAAAATTTTGAGATAACCATTTTGTTTAACATAGTTCAAAGGTCCAATATATATGGTTTTGATGATGATATGGGCCTCCATAGTCCCTGGGGAAGGGCTGTATGTGGTATCGGGCGTATCGATATCGCGCGTATCGGTGTCGTACGTTTTGGTATCGCATGCATCGTATTGGGAATATTAGTATCCGCTGTTTTTTTTCAGTCATTTTCTAGGCTCATTTTTTAAAGCATGTCTCGGCGAAGTGTCAGGGTTGCAGCGGCAGCTGCAACATAGTAAAGAGCGAACCACAGCCCATAGTAACCAAAAGTTAAAAAGGCGTTTTGAAAAAAACTGCCTAGTGAAAAAAAAATTCCCACCTGACACTGACTCAGGAATGTTAACTGTTATTTCGGTTTGTCTTAAAACTAAAAGTTTATTGCGAAAAGAACTTTATGGTGGTTTCGAAAAAAGTCTCAAATCCACTCGAAAATGGCGTTAGATCAAAATGAAAAGCGTACCATTGGAATCAAAATGGTCTAAACCTTGTACAGGGAAGTTACAGTCCCCCTCCCTGGAAAACAAGGAAAATCACTTTTTTGCATCGGTAGCACTGATCTCTCCTCTTTTTTTTTTTTTTTTTTTTTTTTTTTTTTTTTTTTTTTTAACAGGTCTAGCAAGCTACAAGAACATCATGAAGATATCAGTAGCTCATTCAAGAGCTATTTCTCCTATTTATTTACTTTAAGGTATGAGAAAACATGTTTTTACTTTTAAATAAGTTGAGCTTTCTTGTCTGCAAAATTAACACGCAGACATTTATGTACAAAAATTATCTTTTAACTTTTACAATTGCTTTTTTAAAATACATTTTTTGATAGTTTCTGTAAAGTAAAAGTTTATTGCAAAAAGAAATTTATGGCAATTAAACCCCTCGAAAATGGCGTTAGATCAAAATAAAAAGTACCTTTGGAATCAGCAAGGTCGAAAACCTTGTACAGGGAAATAAAGGTCCCCCTCCTTGAACAAAAAGGAAAATCACTTTTTTTATCGGTACCACTGATATGTCTCCCGTATTTTTTTCTATCTTTTTCAACAGGCCTAGCGTGCAACCAAAACATCATAGAGAGATGACTAATCGCTCATCTTAAACCTATTACTCATATCTACGTGCTTTTTATCAATTTTACAATCCAAAAGTGCCATATAGCACTAAAAACGGCACTTTTGGTACCACTTCATATGCTCCAAAGCCCCTAACTGGAGGTTTATTATATCCCTCACATATACTCCCCCTTCAAACCCTCTTAGTAAGTTTCATAAATCACCTATTCATTTTAAAAGTAAAAGATTATTGCGAAAAAAAATATAACTAAAACTAAAAACTTTTCAACTCAATTTCTACCAAAAACTAAGCTTGAATGATCAACATTTATGAATTTAACCTTTAAACTTCACTCTGCGATGAAACCTGTGTGTTAGTTCTAACGGCGGTAATTGAGGGGAAAGGACGTTCTTGCCCCCTTAGTTTTTCGCTCCTGCCTAGGTTTTGAAAAACAAATTTTTTGGGTCATTTCATAGGAAAAGATACTTTTTCATTAAAAAAAATGGGGAAAACAAGCGAAAGTGCACTTTATTGGAATGTGCTATCAAGTCAAATTTATAAAAGCGATTAGGTATAAATATAAGCTTTTAAATGAGCCCTTAAACAGCTCTCTTCTGTTACAGTAGCCTTCTAGTTTCTCCTAATCAGTAGGTGATTTATAAAGCCCTGTCTTCATTATGGCTTTTTCAGGGGAAGTCTGCCGAGTAAAAACAGTTTTTTGTTCAACGAAAAACAAACGTTTCTGAAAAATATGTATAGTTTTGTGAAGTATGGATGATGAACTTTATGTTATAGACTGAAAGTTTTTCGTAGCTGTCAAGGTTGTTTGCAGTTTTTCTATAGGTGTCTTATCTCCCCTAGATCGGTGATAATTAGGAACTACATTAATATAAGTTTTCAACTGAAAATTAGGAGTGCCATTAAAACTTAAAACGACCATAAATTATTCAGTAAAAATAAAAAAGACATGGCAGTGTTGAATCTACATTGAATTTTAATCAAAAAACGAACAAAGATTGGCTTCAAAAAACAAAGTTTTTCTGAAGTAAGTAAAGAGCGAAGTTGAAACTTAAAACGAACAAAAATTATTACTTCACAACCTATCTAACATATATGAATACCACTAGTACAAATAAACCAACTAATTATGTTTCCCTATACTTTTAGGGTTATACAAACTAGTGCTTTACTTAAAACACAAAAGTCAAGTATAAAAAAACAGGATTATTGGTTTAAGAGTCAAAAGTGAGTATGTAGCCTGACAACACTAAACGAATCTATAAAGCTTTCCATAGTCTTACACCAGTTGTGACATTGGTAACTTTCAGTATACAATTAAGTTATCTTAAAACGTAAACAAAAAACGGAACATTTTTTAATAACCCTATAGTGATTAAACAGTAAACATAAACTTTTGATAAATTTATCAAGCAGCATTTTGATCTAACCAGGTGTACCACCAATAGTCGGTAATATACAGTCTTAAATTGTAAGAAATGTGCTTTAGTATCACTTGAAATGGAGATCAAATAAGACATAATATGAACTCTGGAAATCCGATTGTTTCTCTCTATACAAGAGTGAACTTTAAGCTATGGTACAAATTCAAAGCTAGACTATAGTCCTAATACTATCAAGATGACCTTACTTCGAACTTGTGTACAAACTAATCATGACAGATTGTCCATGACAAATTGTCCTTTTCAGAACCAAAACGAGAGCCAGTCATTGATCTGACCCATTGTGCAGAAGTGATACCAAATTAAACGTAAAAAAAGGTACTAAAATGGATTGTTTCTTTATCTTAAAAGGAATTGGTTTGCTTTTACTGCACCAAAACTCCTATATTATTTTGTGTTTTCAGTAGCCTATAGCGCTAGTTTTGTATAATCCTAAAAGCATAGGGAAACATAATTAGTTGGTTGAAGGTACCTAGGTTAGGTTACGTATTTAATATATGTTATGCTTTACCCCCCCCCCAACCCCTAATGTGCAAAAACATAGCCCAAATTTGTTTCTAAACTATTATATATTCATCCTCTTTTATTTTCTTTCATTAGCATTAACCAAGCTTGACTTTTTAAAAAGGCCGATATAATGCACCAGTACCTAAAAATCTTATTCTTTTGATGTATCTATTGGTATCAAAATTCTGTTTTTAGAGTTTCGGTTACTATTGAGCCGGGTCGCTCCCTACTTACAGTTCTTTATCACGAACTGTTTGACCAAATAGATACATTCTGCTTTTTAGAGTGGCAAAAGATATGACAGAAAAGTGACTGGTTTTTATGCTTTCAATTTGATCCATGATTTTAATGGATTTAATGATCCTAGTGGTTTTGTTGCTAGATTATTGATGAAAGACACCGAATTACTAAGCTTGAAATTGTTGTTATAGTTTGATTGTCTTTTTAGGGAAAACAATCTGATTGGTCGATTTCTGTACTGGCCAAAGGATCGGACGAGAATGCCAGAGGCTAAGCTCAACATATGTCCACATCTGATGTGAGAAGTAATAAAAAGAAGGTGTGACTTTTTATCCCAACTAATTAATAGCAAGGTCATCTTTTAAGGAAATACATCTCAGAGATAAACTAAATGAAAATCAGTACAAATGCAAAGTAGTTTAAGATTTAACTCAACATCCCAAACTTGTACAGAATCGGTGTAGGAATATGCAGCATTTCATTTTAATTATTGCAGGTGATTTTTTTTAATATGTCGTCAATCTTATCATTTCGTACATATGTCTTTTTGACTTGAGGGCCAATTATGTATAATCTGGCATTTTGTAACCTATTTTGCAGTTTAAGAAAGGAGAGATTAATCGAAACTGCCGAAGACAAAATATCATAAGAATGCCTAAAATAATTAAATAAGAAATTATAGTAACTAAATTACCTTATGCTATCAAATACGCTTATATGTAGCTACGAGACCGTGCCCTCGAGAAAACTCATAATCCTCAAAAGCGAGCACAAAGCTAATTTCTGAAAGAAGACAGTAAATTTGCCTATCCCCAGCTTGCCAGTTGGACCCCCTCTTTTACGACAACTCCGTAGCTATGCTCATGTCGACGGAGTCAATATGAAGCCGACAATATATTTACTTCACCGGGGGGGAGGGGGGCTTGGTTCCGACTCCAGCACTCAAGATACGCTAATTTCTACGGAGCTTTCATGCACTTCCGCAACTGTTTGTGTCTAGCTCCAAAGTGGTAGGAGATTCTTTTTTCGTGAAAAATGCACAAAAAAATCTCTAATTCAAATGTAAACCATTCAGTGAAAGAAACGCAGGTAAATCTCTTCATAGACTCGAAATTCTTTCTGATATGGTGATCGATAAATAGAGTAGAAAAGTTACAGTGAAGAATGTGAAGTTACTATTAGTTTTCCAAAAAAACTGTTAGTTTGTTAACAAAAAAAAACAACATAGTTTCAAAGTGAAACCATCCTAGCTGGGAAAGTTATCTTTCTTAGAATAGTTTTATGTCACGCTTCTGCCGAACATAAAATTATCTCTCTAAAAATTGCAGAATAAAATTCTGAAACTGTTCTGGATTTCTTGGAAATAATTCGGGAAACTCGATCTTTAATGAAAAATTCCATATTTTTGGGTTGTCTTCTGGAATTTCTGATTTGATGCATTTTGTGTTAATGCAGTAATACTATGAAAAACATGTACAATATTAGCTTTGTTATATACGAGATTTCCTCTTTCATTTAAAAATAGTTTACAAAGTTTTTCGGACCCAACAAATTTTTTTGATATCCTAGAGGTAACTTTTCTACATATAAGCTAGACGATTTTTTTAAAACAAGGATAGACAGATATTGGTCTTTTAAGAACTGGAGCTGATATTGCTTTTTCAAAAAATCCTTCGTGTGACTTTTTCTATTTTAAAGTTTTGATTTTGTGAATTCCCTACAATTTGTGTGAGCAAAATGTCATGCTTTGAAGCTAAACTTTTTAGAAATCTAATAACTTTGTCTTTATAGATCTCTTCAAGAACCTAAAAAAAACTTCCGTATACATTTTGGGAAACAGTACCGTAAATCCTGCTTTTTAAACAGAAGTTCTGATTTTGTATTTTTTTTTTCTAAAATTTTTGATCTTGATGTTTGTTATATTCAGACGTTTAATGCCATGGAAAATAAGCAAGAAGCCATACACTCTTCTCTATGCAAAAATGAGCTGTACACCAAGAAATAATTCCCAAAGTTGTCATCGCGCGTCAATTTCCTTGAAATCTTAGAGGTAGTCTTAGTTCTAGACAAGGTAGAATTCCAACGCGAATAGACAGATCGTGATCTTCTAGAAAGTATAGTTAAGGATTGTTTTATAAACCACAGTAAATATGATACAGCCTTGAAATAGTTAAAAACAAAACAATGCGGATAAGGAGCCCGGCGATCGCTTCGTACACACATACCTTATCAGAACATCTCTAATTGCAAGTTGCCCTTACAAATAATAACTTACAAGAATCATATCCTGCAAACGTGATACATGAGCATACACATTTATTACCCATGAAACATGGCTGCATGTGTTGCTCCGCAACTGTGACCCATTGGTCACAGTTACTTGCAGTAACACCCTACGGGGCCTTGGCACCGGTGCTACAGTTTTTTTTCTTCTCTTGATCATTAGTTTGTAGCTCCGAAGGGGTAGGAGTTGCAAATTCAAATTTTTCCCAAAGTATGGAATCGTGAAACGGAGCAGAAAAATTCAAATAAAGTTTGCAAAATTTCCCAATTGTTTTCCAGAAAAAGACGTGTTTTCCCCTCATTTTACCCATGGCATCAAAGAACAAAGCTGTCCTAGCTGGAGAGTAAATTTTTCCAGGACAATTTTATGTCGTATTCCAGCAAAACCTAAAATTTTCTCTCTGTGAACCGGCAAACGAAGTTCAGTATCTTTTTTGAATTTCTTGGGAATAATTCTGGAAAGTCGATCTCTAATACCAAATTCCAATTTTTTGGGTTATTTTCTACGTTTTCAATTTGATACCTCCCGTGTTTTCATCAAGTAGGCTAATACTACGAAAAGTACGCTGGATAAGATTAACTTTTTATAGATGATATTGGTTCATTTTCTTGAAAATAGCTCCCAAATTTGCCGTGACGCATCACGTTTTTTGTTATTTTTTATTTTCTAATGGTATTTTTTTAGAGATACGGTAGAACTTTTTTCCAGCCTGGATAGACAGACCCTGGCCTTCTAAGAATTGTAGCTGACATCGTTTTTCCAAAAACGAATCCCTTTTGTTAGTTTTTTCTATTTTTAAGTTTTGGCTTTTTGAATTCCCTAGATTTTGTTCAAGTAAAATGTCCAGTTTCGAAACTAAACTATTTAAAAATGAAATAACTTTGAATACAGGTAGAACTTCATATTATCTCTTCGGAGACCTCAGTAAAGTTTTTGGGTACTCTTGCATTATGCGGGCCTCACGAAACAGAAAATGGAACCCAGTCACGAAATAGACCGAGACGCGTGATGAAAAACAGGTTTACGCTGCCTTGAGGGATATAAACAAACTGTTTCTCACTGCAGGAACTATATTTAAACTGTTGTTTTTGGAGGTTTAGGGGGGGGGGGAAGGGGTACTCTTGCATTATGTGGGCCTCTCGGGATAACTACTATAGAGTAGGCAATGATAAACCCGTTTTTGACATGTTTACTGCTATAGACTAGGCAATGATAGCGTGGTTTTCATTGCGTATACGATATTAAACTGTGTTTTTTGGGGTTTAGGGGGGGGGGGGAGGTACCTAGGTTAGGTTAGGTTACGTATTTAATATATGCTATGCTTTACCCCCCCCCCCTAATGTGCAAATATATAGCCCATTAAACTATTATATATTCATCCTATTTTATTTTATTTCATTAGCATTAACCAAACTTGACTTTTTAGAAAGGCCCGCATAATACAAATGTACCGAAAAAGGTACCTGGGTTAGGTTACGTATATAATATATGGTATGCTTTGCCCCCACCCCCACCCCTAATGTGCAAATATATAGCCCAAATTTCTTTCTAAACTATTATATATTCATCCTATTTTATTTTATTTCACTAGCATTAACCAAGCTTGACTTTTTAGAAAGGCCCGCATAATGCAAGAGTACCAATTTTTGTATCTCTTAAATTTTTAGGAAAAAATACTACAAATACTGATTTCGGAACCGAAATTCCAATTTTTATCTTTTCTAAGATATTCGACTCTGGTGGCTATTAAATTGTAGACGTTCAAGCCACTAAAAAAAAAGTAAGAAGGCATGCACTCTTCTATATGTAAAAAAACTTGATGAAACTTATATATTTGAAATCAGCATTAAAATATGATTCGTTTGATGTATCTATTTGTATCAAAATACCGTTTTCTAGAGTTTCGGTTACCATTGAGCCGGGTCGCTCCTTACTTACAGTTCGTTACCACGAACTGTTTGATTAACTGTCCACCAAAAAAAAAATCCTTTTCAAGATTCTCATAGTGCCTCGATTTCCTTGACATCCGTGAGGTAACTTTAATCAAACAGTTCGTGGTAACGAACTGTAAGTAAGGAGTGACCAGGCTCAATAGTAAACAAAACTCTAAAAACCGGAATTTTGATACCAATAGATACATCAATAGAATCATATTTTAATGCTGATTTCAAATATATGTTTCATCAAGTTTAATTTTACCTATCAAAACTTACACGACTGAGGAAATTTGCTCTATTTTCGAAAAAACGGGGAAACACCCCTTAAAAATCATAAAATTTTAATCAAACTCACACCATCAGAATCAGCGTATTAGAGGATCCTACCATAGAAGTTTCAAGCTCCTACCTGCAAAAATGTGGAATTTTTTATTTTTTCCAGAAGAAAGATAACGGATACGTTTTTATTATTTTTTTTTTTTTATTTCCCCAGGGGTAATTGTATCGATCCAGTAGTCCTAAAATATCGTTAGAGGGCTCATCTGAACGAAAATTAAAAGTCCAAGTGGCCTTTTTAAATTACAAAAAAAATGGAAGGCAACTCCGCCCCCTCCCACGCTCATTTTTCCCGAAGTCACCCAATCAAATTTTGAGATAGGAATTTTGTTCAGCATAGTCGAAAATCTAACAAATATGTCATTGAGGATGACTTAATCCCCCACAGTTCGCGGGGGAAGGGCTGCAAGTTATGAACTTTGCCCATTCTTTCCATATAGTAGCCTATTGGTTAATGGGAAGTATACAGACGTTTTAGGAGGGATTTTTTTCTGGTTGGGGTAGGGGTCGGTGGGGGGGGGGTGTTACGGGGGAGGATCTTTCCAAGGAGGATGTTCCCTTGGGGGAAGGGACATTTCTATGAAGGGGGCACCGGATTTCCCGATTTCCCAGCAATATATAAAAAACGATTAGAAATTAAATAAAAAAATCAAATGTTTTCAACTGAAAGTAAGGAGCAACATTAAAACTTAAACAAACAGAAATTATTAGGTATATGAGGGGGGTTTGCCCCCTAGTCAACACCTCGCCGTTTACGCTAAGTTTTTATTAGTACTTTCAAAAGAGCTACCTATTCTAATTAACCGTCCTGGGTGATTCAGGGGTTTGTGATTTAAACAAGTTCCGGACTTTAGCGGACAAAGTAAAGCCCTGGCTGAGATTAAATTCCCTTACACATGTAATACAAATAAAATAAAAATATGGAAGTTAGTGGCTAAAGTTAATTTGTAGGTTACGCCATAGAAAAATTTTGAGAAGGTCATAAAATTAATATGCAAATTTCATTCTAACTATTCATGTACAGTGAGCCAAAATCAAAGCTGCATTAATTCAAAAACGCTCAGAAATTAAATAATAAAAAAAAGTTTTTTTTAACTGAAAGTGAGGAGCAACATTAAGACTTAAAACGAACAGAAATTATTCCGTATATGAAAGCGGCTGTCCCCTCCTAAACAACTCGCTCTTTACGCTAAAGGTTTTTATTGTTTTGAAAAATAGAGCTGCGAGAAAAAGTCTAACTTTAGCGTAAAGAGCGAGGCGTTGAGGAGGGGACAGCCCCTTTTTTATATGGAACCATTTCCGTCCGTTTTAAGTTTTAATGCCGCTCCTTACTTTCAGTAGAAAAAAAAAACTTGTTTTTTTTATTTAATTCTAGATAAGGTAGAATTTTATTACCAAGGCGAATAAACAGAAATTGACTCGAGTCTTTTAAGAACTGCAGCAAAGAACTGTTCTTTAACCACAGTAGATATTAGAAAATCTTAATACAAATAAAAACAGAAGTAATGTGAATAATGAGTTTGGTAATTACTTCGCACACGCAGAACTTATTTTAGAAGTTCTATAATTACGCGTTGACATTTATGACCCATAAGATATAATCATAAGTGTTGCTCCACAACTATGACCCATTGGTCACAATTGCCCCAACACTCCACAGTACCTTGGCACCAGATGTATAGTTGCTTCTTTTTTCTCGTGATCCGTAGCCCGTAGGCCTGAAGTGGTAAAAGATACAGACTCAAATTTTACCCGGTAAGGGAATTGTGCAACGGGATAAAATGTTCAAGTGGAGCTTGTACATTCTCCAACTATTTTCCAGAAGAAAAATCTTTTTTTTATTCCTCGTGTTGGACGTGGTGTCAAAACAATTTTATCCTATCTGGAAAAGTAAACTTTTTCAAACAATTTTATGTCATACTCCTGCAGAACACAAAATTACCTCTCTGAGAACCTGAGAACAGAGTTCAGTATCTGTTCAGACTTATTTGAAATTAATTCTCCAAATTGGTCTTGAATACCAAATTCTAATCTTTTGGGTTATTTTCTTAAAAAAAAAAATTGATTTGATATTTTTTGTATTTTAATTGAGTAATACAACGAAAAGTACGCAAGATGACATGACTTCTTAGATGACTTCTTAGAAATCAAATAACTTCGAATACTGATAGAAATTTATATAATCCTTTCGATAACCCAACCAGAATCTCCCTATCTCTCAAAACATTTTGGCAAATAATAACGGAAGTCTTGATTTCAAAACAAAAGTTCCGATATTCTGATTTTTTTTCTAAAATGTCCAGTTTCGATTTTTATTATATTTTAGACTTTTAATGCCATAAAATCAAGCACTGACTAGAACTATAGCCTACACTAAACAGTTTTATGCAATGAACCGTTTCACACATGTTCAATAACTGCAGTAAATAGTGCACAGTCTTAATACAGTCAAAAACAAAAATAATTCGGATGCAAACTTGACGAATACTTTGTGTATACAGAACTTACTTCAGAAGTTCTCTAATTACTCTTTGACCTTACCAATAATAACCTACAATAATCATAACGTATCTGCAAACTAGACACGGGAGCATAAACATTTTTTATACCCTTTAGATATAATTAAATGTGCTTCTCCGCAGCTTTTACCCATAAGGTGACAATTGCTGCAACACATCACGGGGTATTGGCACAGGAGGTATATAGCCTATATATTTTTTCTTCTTCTTGTTATTTGTGATATACAGCAGGGTTGCCAACTTGCACACTTTTCGTGTGAAATGCACTCTTTTTTCATTGCACTCTTTCACTCCTCGGACCGGATTTGCACTTTTTTTGCCCATTATTTGCTCTTTGCATTCTTTTATGAAATAATGAAAGAAAAAGTATTAAGCGAAATAAAAAAATCAAATTAAATTGTTTAAGTGCTAAAGATAGAAAAGCTATCCGGTATGATCTCTGTTATCTTTGCCTGGGCCGTCCCCCAGGCGTCTTTCTGGTGTTTTCAACCAATTTCGAAGAAGAAGATCAAAGTATAAATAACAAGTGAAAACGTGTAGATTCATTATCAAGTTTTATAGAAGGATGTTAAAAGCTGTTGGGCACAACCATTTTCTTGGAAATAGAAAAGTAAGTATGTACCATGCAGTGGGGCGACGGAGAAGCAACAACCATAACAAACCTTTTCAAAGTCTACTCTCAAACTGATAAATTCTGAAGTTGGTAGGCCTGGGCACCTTTTTAAAGCGCGAATGACCCATCTCTGCTCGTGATAGCCGATTTGTCTTAAATAAAATCTTATCTCACCAGTCACGGGTCCAAGAATTTGCTTTGAATGGGACCCATACTACAGAAATGACCTAAAAGGGTACATTAGGAAAACATGGGGTAACCTAAAGTTGAAGTTTAGACACTTCTTGCTATCTTGGAAAGCAGTTGAGTTAGGTGAATGACTTTTCAAACAGTTCGTGGTAACGAACTGTAAGTAAGGAGCGACCCGGCTCAATAGTAACCGAAACTCCAAAAAACTGAAATTTGATACCAATAGATACATCAAAAGAATCAGATTTTAATGTTTATTTCAAATATATTAGTTTCATCAAGTTTAGTCCTACCCATCAAAAATTACGCGCCTGAGAAAATTTGCCTAAATTTCGAAAAAAGAGGAAACACCCCCTAAACAGTATAGAACCTTAATGAGAATCACACCATCAGATTCAGCGTATCAGAGAACCATACTGTAGAGGTTTCAAGCTCATATCTACAAAGGTGTAAAATTTTGTATTTTTTGCCAGAAAAAAGATCACTGATGCGTCTTTTTTTTTCCAGGGGTGATCGTATCGACCCGGTGGTCCTAGAATATCGTGGGAGGGCTCAATGGAACGGAAATTAAAAGTTCTAGTGCCCTTTTTAAGTGACCAAAAAAAGGAGGGCAACTAGGCCCCCTTCCACGCTCATTTTTTTCCCAAAGTCACCCGATCAAAATTTTGAGATAGCCATTTTGTTCAGCATGGTCGAAAATATGATAAATATGTCTTTTCGGATAACTTAATCCCCCGAAGTCCTTGGGGGGAGGGCCGAAAGTAATGAACTTTACCCAATGTTTACATATAGTATTGGTTATTGGGAAGTATACAAATATTTTCAGTGGGGATTTTTTCTGGTAGTGGGGGGGGGGGGGGGGTCGGGGGTTATGTGGAAGGATCTTTCCATGGGGGAAGGGCAATTGCTATGAAGGGGCGCTGGATTTCCCAGCATTATTTAAAAAAAACGATCAGAAATTAAATAAAAAATAAGTTTTTCAACTGAAAGTAAGGAGCAACATCAAAACTTAAAACGAACAGAAATTATTGCGTATATGATTTGGTTTGCCCCCTAGTCAATAATTCACTCTTTAAGCCAAAGATTTTTAGTACTTTCATAAGAGCTATTTATTCTAATTAACGGCCTTTGTGATTAAGGGTCATTTATAAAGAATTGAACAAAATTCGAACTTTAGCGTAAAGAGCGAGGTGTTGACTAGGGGGCAAACCCCCTAATATACGTATTAAAAAATATGAATATTGAAGTTCGTTACGTAAGTTCATTCGCAATTTACGTATATTTATTACTAATAAAAACGTTCGTAAATAAACTTAAACAACTTCCGAGAAAGCCATTTAACCAAATAAAATTAAAATTAATATACAAATTTTTTTTTTATTATTCATGTAAGGTGAGCCAAAATCAAAACCTGCATTACTTCAAAAACGTTCAAAAATTAAATAAAAAGAAGTTTTTTAACTGAAAGCAAGGAGCGACATTAAAGCTTAAGACGAACAGAAATCATTCCGTATATGAAAGGGGCTGTCCCCTCCTCAACGACTCGCTCTTTACGCTAAAGGTAGACTCTTTCTCACAACTTTTTTAAAACAATAAAAAACTTTAGCGTAAAGAGCGAGGCGTTGAGGAGGGGACAGCCCCTTTCACATACGGAATAATTTCTGTTTGTTTTAAGTTTTAATGTTGCTCCTTACTTTCAGTGGAAAAACTAGTTTTTTTTATTTAATTTTTGAACGTTTTTGAATTAATGGAGGTTTTCATTTTGGCTCACCGTACATCAATAATTAAAAAAAAATTGCATATTAATTTTACTTTTATTTGGTTAAATGGCTTTTTCGAAAGTTGTTTAATTTTATTTACAAACGTTTAACGTCATTAGTAACAGAGATACGTAACTTACGAATTAACTTACGTAACGAACTTCCATATCCATATCTTTTTAATACGTATATTAGGGGGTTTGCCCCCTAGTCAATATCTCGCTCTTTACGCTAAAGTTCGAATTTTGTTCCAATTCTTTAAAAATGACCTCTTAATCACAAAGACCGTTAATTAGAGTAAATAGCTCTTATAAAAGCACTAAAAAATCTTTGGCTTAAAAAGCGAGGTATTGACTAGGGGGCGAACCCAATCATGTACTTAACAATTTCTATTCGTTTTAAGTTTGATGTGGCTCCTTACTTTCAGTTGAAAAACTTATTTTTTATTTAATTTCTGATCGCTTTTTAAAATAATGCTGGGAAATCCCGTGCAATGTCCCTTCATAGAAATGTCCTTCCCCCATGAAAACTTCCTCCATGGAAAGATCCTCCCACATAACCACCCACCCCCCACTACCAGACAAAATTCCCCTTGAAAACGTCTGTATACTTCCCAATAACCAATACTATATGTAAACATTGGGTAAAGTTCATAACTTTCAGGCCTCCCCCCGGGGACTTTGGGGGATTAAGTCATCCAAAAAGACATAGTTATTATATTTTCGACCATGCTGAACAAAATGGCTATCACAAAATTTTGATAGGCTGACTTTGGGAAAAAAATGAGCATGGGAGGGGTTCTAGTTGCCCTCCATTTTTGGTCACTTAGAAAGGGCACTAGAACTTTTAATTTCCGTTTGAATGAGCCCTCCCACGATGTTCTAGGACCTCTGGATCGATACGATCACCCCTGGGAAAAAAACAAACAAATAAACACGCATCCGGGATTTTTCTTCTTCTTCTACTACTACTGCTACTACTAACAGCTCACCGCAGCACCAAGCCCCCTGAGGCCAACACAGCTACGCACGCTCCTCCTCCATCTCAATCTATTCAAAGCCTCCCTTTTTACACTCGCCCATGAAGTTCACATTTCTTTTAAATCCTTCTTCATGGCGTCCTTCTACCCTAAATGAGCGCTACCTGCTTTTCCTACAGTCCTATGCGGATGCTTGAAAAGGAAATCTTCGACCATCTTTCACCCTCTATTCACATACTGTGCTGTAGCCACCCCAATCATTCTTTCATTCCACCTTAGAAAGTGGTGTTAACAACAGTGTCCGTACAGTTAACTGCTCGACATACCGTTATTCAGCCAGATACTCCGAACAATCCGTAAGCATATTTTCTAGAAAACATCTAGCAAATCTTCATCCGCTTTTCGGAGCGCCCATGCTTCAGAGCCATATTTGACCGCTGTCATCACTGTAGCTTCTAATATAATCTTGGTTTGCAGACTTATCTTCCTATTCTTCCAAACTTTTTTTAACTGTGTAAAAACACCCTGAGCCTTGGCTATTCTACTTTTGACATCTTCACTGCTCCCACCATCTTTAATAATAATACTACCAAGGTAAGTGAAGCTGTCCAACTAATCTGGCAAAAAAATAAAAAAATCGTTCCTTACGAATTATGTTTTAATGTCGTTCCTTACTTTCAGTTAAAAAAACGTGTTTTTTTTTCTTATATATTTTGTAACTCATTTGATTGCTAGTTTTAATAATTAATTTATTTGTATGCACTTGAACCTACATGGAATTTTGTGTGCTGTTTTGAAGGATGATAAATCCGTTTTGCTTCCGCTTCCTTAAAGAAACTTCACTACTAATAGTTATAAGCAATCATGCACAGAGTGTGGGAGCATGCTATATTAATGCTCGTCCTCGTTTTAAAATCGCAAGATTTTCGTGATTTTTCCTATGGTTTCTCGTTGTCTGTGTTCTTTTGTTTTTCAATTTGTGCTCCATTTGAAATTTTGGACCGCTCCAAAGTCAATTTCTGCGTACGGTTCTTATTACAAGGTTGAACTTCTTCCTGTATATCCTCATATTTGCACACACGAGGAGTTGTCTTCCTTAGACTGTCGTATTCTCCTTGTTTTTTTTTTAATCCTTTGAGGTAGCACATGCTTGTAGTTGTTAAAAGTGTTGTTGTTCACAACTACTATCATTGTAGCTGTAAAAAGAGATTGCGATTTATTGTTGTTTATGCGCTGGGAACTATTCTTTGAAGACATAATAAACAAATTGGTTTATTAAATTTATTATTCTTTATGAAATTCTGTAGTTATTGAGGCACTCTGACTTCTCCTCGATCGACACTGCAAATGTATTAAAATTAAGTGTTATGTCACTTGTATTATCGGAGAATTTTGCAAGCTATTAGTGTGATTTTTCTATAGTAGAAAATTTTCTATAGTTAATTTGCACTTCCGTGTTGTTGGGATAAACAACCCAGAAAGAAGTTTTTCTCTGATTCACATCTAAATTACCCCTTTCGCAGAAATCTTGTCTAATTGGCATTTATTCATATTAATTAATGTGCTCAAATTTAATGTACTCAAAGCAAACCAATACATTCGCCAAACAAGCAGCTATCCACTTTCTGGGAATGTCCCAGAAAACTACTCCTTTCATATAAAAATAGGACATAGAGTTACAAGAAAAGGAAAGAAGGAGAAAATCCAGTAGTCGAAAGTGATTGGAGGGCAACTAACACCCCTTCCACGGCCACCATTTCCCCAAACACATTTAATCAAAATTTTGAGATAGCAATTTTGTTCAACATAGTTGAAAGATCCGGAAAGTATGTCTTTGAGGATGACACTCCCCCCACAGTCCTCTGGACAAGGTTTGTAAATTATACCCCGGGGGCATATAAGGTTTTTTTTGTAGAAAGTGTTGTCGTAGAAACTTCAAAAAGGACTCATTCGATTGGAAATTAAAAGGGCTAGTGCCCTTTTTAATAGTCGAAAGCGAATCGAAGGCAACTAACCCCCCTCCCACGCCCACCATTTCCCCAAACACATCCAATAAAAATTTTAGATGGCCATTCTGTTCAATGCAGTTGAAAGTTATGGAAATTAGGTCATTCCTGGGGGCATATAAGTTTTTTTTTTTTACAGAAAGCGTTGTTGTAAAAACTTCAAAAGGGCTCATTCGACTGGAAATTGAAAGGGCTAGTGCTATTTTTAATAGTCGAAAGTGATTCAAAGGAAACTAACCCCCCTCCATGCCCACCATTTTCCCAAACACATCCAATCAAAATTTTGACATAGCCTTTTTGTTCAACGTAGTTGAAAGGTCCGGAAATTTTGTCTGAGGATAACATACCCCCCACAGCCCCCGAGGCAAAGGCTGTAAGTTGTGCCCTGGGGGCATATAAAACACTATTCCAAAACTGATGAAGCTCTTGGAATCTATCAATAGATGTCAGCAATACCTTTCAAATATTCTTTCTAGAATATGCTCAAATTTGATTCTCACGAGAGGGGATAACATCTTGAAATCAATCCCTAACTTGGCTCAAGAGATTAGGAATGAATTGAGGTCATCATCTCTGGAAAGTGAGTTCCTTTTTTCTGCCGACTTTAAGGACCTGGCTCATAGAATGAAGCGATACAGGGTTGAAAGTAGGCAGTTTTCCAACCCTCCTTCAACAGCTCAGTCTAAGTGGCTAGTAAAGAGAGAATATGAACTGCAACGGGACCGATGAAACTTTCGTGGCCCAATCCAAAAGAAGCCAAGATATGAAGAAAAACAGCCATTTCATTCCCAGCAAGGAAGGGAAGGCTTTACCAACAAAAAAGGTCATACCTTCAATTCAGCCCCAAAACCGGGAGAAAGAAAAGAGGTAAATACTCAATGACTTGATCCTGGCGCCAACTCAAGATCCTCTTCCCGTAGGAAATTGTTGTCTCACTTTGTAGAGAACTGGGAAACCATAACAGATGAAAAGTTTGTCCTAAACGTCATTAAAGAAGCCTATTATCTGAACTTCAAAAAATACCCTCCTCTAGTACGCAACTCAATCAACGAATCGAATATGTCAAGCAGTAAGTTGCTAATTTTGGAATCAGAGATTGCTGTAATGTTCGAGAAAGGTCTAATAGAGGGAGTTTAAACTCAGTCGTCTCCAGGTCTTTGCAGTTGGAGTTTTCTGGTTCCGAAAAAGGAAAACAAGGGTTGGCGCCCAGTAATAGACTTATCTTGCCTAAACAAATTCTTGGACTTGACAACTTTCAAAATGAAGAACCAGGCCACAATACTAACTGCGATGCAGGAATCAAATTGGGCAGCGTCAATAGATCTGAAAGACGCCTACTGGCATATCGGCATTCACAAGAGCCATTGAAAATATCTAAGGTTCACCTTCAGAAACCAGATCTATCAGTTCAAGGTGCTCCCTTTCGGACAAGCATCAAGCCCAGCTGTTTTCTGCCGCATGATTGGTGTCATCGTGAGCTATTGCCACCTTCAAGCCATCCAACTGCATGCTTAAATGGACGACTGGCTTCTGCACGAATACCAAAATTTGGTAGTACAGAGCAATGTAAGGACCATGATGATTCTCCTGCACAGACTTGGGTCCATGCTGAGGAAGAAATCAGAATTGCAACCTATGCGACGGACCATATTTCTCGGGTTTCTGGTAGACCTGGAGGTAAAGAGGGTGTATCTAACCCGGGAAAAGATTCAGAACTTGATACATGCAATCAAGGCAGCTCTGGAAAAATCGCATACCTCAATAAGGCAACTGATGAAGCTGATTGGACTCATCAACGCGGGCTCAAGAGCAATTCCTTCCAACAGGATACATCTCAGGAAATATGAATTACTAATACTCAGATTATAGAACAGATCTTAGGTCATCAGAGATTTAAAGATCCTGATTATAACAGAGTTAAAAGAGGCATTTTCACTATGGCAGAACAAAGATTGGCTGAGTCTACACCTTCCTCTCAAGTCCCCTATTGTTTCCAAATCGGTATTCACTGATAGATGAACCTACGGGCGGGATGGCTATCTAGAGGGGCCACATCAAGACCCATTTTGGGGGTTTGGTCTCCAGAAGAGAAATCTTTTCATATAAATTGCCTCGAGGTAAGAGCTGTGGGCAACACAATCAAACCCTTTGCGAAGGAGCTAAGAAACGAGGTAGTCATGGTAGCAACGGACAACTCGACGGTAGTCAATTACATAAACAATGAGGGCGGAACCCGTTCTTTCTCCCTAGAGGAGGAATCCATAAAGCTCTTCGAGATTACGATGGCCCTGAACGTTCACTTGAGGGCAAGAAACCTCGCTGGGTAACTCAATCTAGTAGCCGACACACTATCACGAGAAGGAAAAGGTCTGCCCACGGAATGGGGTCTCAACGAAAGTGTCTTCAGAGTCCTGTCAAAAGAGTACGGATTGCCAGAAGTCGATCTATTTGCGACTCGATTGAACCGGAATATCGACGTATATTTCTCACCAGTTCCAGATTCTCTTGCGATCGGCACAAATGCCCTTGTCCACGATTGGTCGAACCAACACAGCTATGCCTTCCCTCCGTTTGCCCTGATCTCAAAGGTTCTGGAGCAGGTTCGAAAGTCTGTGAACTGCCGAATAACGCTAATTGCTCCGCGATGGCCTCGCCAAGCTTGGTACACGAATCTTCTCAAACTGCCAGTAGACTTGCCTATACCCCTCGGAGATCAGTCAGATCTCCTCCAGCAGGGTCGACTTCGTCACCCAGCACTAAGGAATCTAAATTTACATGGCTGGAAGATATCGAGCGTGGACTCAAAAAGAGAGGTTTTTCTAAGAAATCAGCCCGTGCAATTGCCCGGCCCCAGCGACGATCCGCCATTGAATTGTACAATGGAAAATGGCAAGTGTTCGTGGGTTGGTGTAGTGAAAGGAAGATTAATTCTCTCGAAGCTAGTACTCAGACAGTTGCAGAATTCACGATATACCTAAAGACAGGTCGAAACCTGGTACCATCAACGATAGGAGGTTATAAAGCAGCAATATGCGGAACGCTATCTCTAGCTACAGGAACAGATATCAGCAAAGATACTTGTTTGACAAAAATGATACAGAATTTTTGGCATGAGTCACTACGGACACAACATGATATTCCTGCCTGGGATCTTGGCCTTGTTCTAAGGTATTTTAGAACTTCACGATTTCTTGACTTGTGGAATATTGATATGAAAGATCATACTCTTAATATGGTATTCATTACTGCCATCACACCTGGTTGCCAAAGGAGTGAAATTCATGCCTTGTCCTTCAGTACAGCACAATTTTCGGATAATTCAGTAACTCTCAGGTTTCTCCCTTCGTTTAGACCCAAAACCGTAAGCCTCATGAGATACCTTCTCTTATCCTACTTCCCGCGCTAGATGTAGATCCAGCTTTGGGTCCAGTGATAATACTATGGGCCTACGCACAGCAAACGGCTAGCGTGGCGGTCAGAAAAGGGAGAAAAGGGTTCTTCATTCCTTTTTCTAAAACAGCACCACGAGAGGTGGCAGCTGGAACCATTTCTTCTTGGATAAGGCAGGCCATAACTATGGCATATGAGGCAGCAAAAGAAGAGTGTAGAAAAGGGAAAGCACACGACACAAGATCCATGGCGGCGTCATGGGCGCTATCAAAATCGGTACCACTCGCTGATATAATGAGGGCTGCTGGCTGGTCTTCGGAGTCTACTCCCAGACAACACTACCTTCATGAAATAGAAGATCGAGCCGATGCTCTACATTTCGTTGCGGTTCAGACAGTTTTATAGTTTACACATTTGAATATTTGACTTTGAAAATAAAATTTTATATTAGTTGAATTAGGAACCCATTACCAAATAGGTTGGACTCCAAGCTTTTGTTAATAGATGTACCAACGTATGAGGTAATGGCTACGCCAAAATCGAACTTTCGAAGGAAAGTTCAGTTTGGCTAACCGATACTTACTTCATACGTTGGTACATAGAGTCCCTCCCTACTCCCCGCTCATAAAGAGTTAAGGAATTATAAGGGATTTAGTTCAGAACAGAAACTGATCTGATTCGGCCATGTGAGAAGAATTGGATCGCTGTGAAAACGTTTGTTTTTCGTGAGGATTTGTGGCGTCTTAACCCCGTCTTTGTATTGCAAAACCGGAGAAGCTTTTGTTAATAGATGTACCAACATATGAGGTAAGTATAGGCTAGCCAAACTGAACTTTCATTCGAAAGTTCGGTATTTGTATACTGAACAGTAGATTAAAAATTCGATGCTTGCGTCGCTTTGTGACGCTTGCCAGCAGTTTTACAGAGAACTGAGAAAGAGCTCTATAGCAGGGTTGACATCTTGCACATTTTTCGTGTGAAATGCACTCCTTTTTTTCATTGCATTCTTTCACTCCACGGACCGGATTTTCACTCTTTTTGCCCCTCATTTGCTCTCTGTACTCTTTTATGAAATAATGATAGAAAAGTTTTAGCGAAATAAAAAACTTCAAATTAAATTATTCATGTGCAAAAGATAGAACAGCTAGCCGGTATGACCTTTATTATCTCTGCCTGGGCCATCCCCCAGGCGTCTTTCTGGTATTTTCAGCCATTTACGAAGAAGTAGATCAAAGTGTAAATAACAGGTGAAAACACGATAGATTCAACATTGAATTTTATAAAATGAAGTTAAAAGCTGTTGGGCACAACCATTCTTCTTGGAAATGGAAAAGTGAGTATGCAACATTCAGTCCGGTGATGGAAAAGCAACAATCAAAACAAACCTTTTCAAAGTCTATTCTCAAACTGAAAAAATTCTGCAAAGACTTTAGACCTAGGCACCATTTTAAAGCGCAAATGTCCAATCTCTGCTTGTGATAGCCATTTTCATGAAACAAAAATCTTATATTACCATCCAGAGGTCCAAGAATTTGCTTTGGATGGGACCCATACTATCAAAATGACATAAAAGGGTGCATTAGGAAAACATGGGGTAGCCTAAAGTTGCAGTTTGGACACTTCTTACTATTTTGGAAAGCAGTTGAGTCAGGTGAATGACACTTCCAGAAATGAATCCGGGACCAAAAATATTGGAGCGTATTGAAAATGACAATGACAAATGGGTAGATATTGAGCAGTTCCTGTTGTTGACCTGTGAATAAAGTGAACATACCACTCGAGACTTTTTCTTATGCTCTTTCCGAATATAATAATCACTTTTAGCGTAAATTCACTTCACCCCATCCCTATATACCGATTCAGGGTATATATTTGCACATTGGGGGCGGGGGGGGGAGGCTTAAAGTTCAAACTTGCCTCTATAGTTAGAATTACATCCTGAATCCAAATTTAACGTTCATTTGCGCGAGAATGGCCTTCCTACTCTTCAACAGAATGATTTTATTCCCTGATGTTTCTAGTGTAGAAAATAATCTCTTTTTTACACAGGAAGAGAGCATGAACACAGTAACATGAGATATGTTACTGTTTTAACTTGCCTGTCTTATAGACTTGCATACTGTCCATTGTGTGTTAGTTGTATTTTAAACTTTATTGTTCTATAGGGTGTTATAGAACTTACGATTCTACAATTTATTATTTAAAAATTGCTTAGAAGAGATTAAGATATTCCATTTCTTACATATTTTGTAGCTCGTTTGATTGTTAGTTTTAATTATTTACCTATATGAGTAAGAACCTACACGTAATTTTGTGTGCTGTTTTGAAGGATGATAAATCCGTTTTGTTTCTGCTTTCGTAAAAAAACTTCACTACTGATAGTTACAAGCAGTTATTCACAGTCTGGGATCATGGCATATTAATGCCCGTCCTTCTTTTAGAATCGGAAGATTTTTGTAATTTTTTCTATGGCTTCTGGTTGTCTGTTTTTTTTTTTTTAGTTTGTGCTCTATTTGAATTTTTAAACCACTCTAAAGTCAATTTCTGCGTACGTTTCTTATTACAAGGTTGAACCTTTGCCTGTATATCTTCATATTTGCAAACATGAGGAGTTGGCACACATGAGGAGTTGATTTATCTTCCTAGGTGTTTTTTTAATGCTTTGAGGTAGAATATCCTCTCAGAGGCATGCCTATAGTAAAGGCTATATGGCTCTAATGTTTTATTGTTATTTATTTATCATTTTTTTCCCCAAAGACACTTCATATGGAAGGAGTCGTTGTATAAACTTCAAAGGGGGTTTATTCGATTGGAAATCGAGAATTCTTGGGCCCTTTTTAAGAGTCAAAAGTGATCGGAGGGCAAAAAGCCCCCCCCCCATGCCCTTTTTTTCCAATGCATCCGATAAACTTTTTGAGATAGCCATTTTGTTCAAAATAGTTCAACGATTACATAACAAAAACTCCGGTGTCAACACAATCCCCAAGGGCCCGGGGGCAGAGGTTGCAAGTTATGCCCTGGGGGCAAATATGGTTCCTATGGAAGGAATACTCGTATAAACTTCTGAGAGGGCTCATTTGATTGGAAACTGAAAGTCCTAGTTCACTTTTTCGGAGTTTAACCACCCCCCACGCCCTTTCTTCCCCAAATGCATCCGAGAAATATTTACAGATGGGTATTTTTTTTAAATAGTTCAAAGATGATAAAACAAAAACTCCGGTGTCGATATAACCCCCAGGGACCGGGGAAAGGCATTGTAAGTTATGCCCTGGGGGCATATATGGTTCTTATGGGATGGGATGCTCGTATAAACTTCAGAGAGAGCTCATTTGATTGGAAATTCAAAGTTCTCGTTCACTTTTTAAGAGTCAAAAGATATCGGAGGGCAACTAGCCCTCCCCCATCCACGCCCTTTTTTCCTCAAACCCATTCGATAAGAACTTTGAGATAGCCATTTTTTAAATAGTTCAAAGACCATAAAACGAAACTCCGGGGTCGACACAGCCCCCCAGGGCTCGAGGGCAGGCGTTGTAAGTTATGCCCTGGGGTAATATATGGTTCTTATGGAAGGGATGCTCGTAAAAACTTAAGAGAAGGCTCATTTGATTGGAAATTGAAAGTTCTAGTTCAATTTTTGAGAGTCAAAGAGATTGGAGGGCAACTACCCCCCCCACGCCCCTTTTCCCCCAATGCAAAAGATATCCGAGATTAACCAGCCCCCCCCCCCACGCCCTTTTCTCCCCAAATGCATCCAATAAATATTTTCAGATGGCTATTTTTTTTAAAATAGTTCAGAGATGATATAACAATAACACCAGTGTTGATATAACCCCCCAGGGCCCGGGGAAAGGCATTGTGAGTTATGCCCTAGGGGCATATATGGTTCTTAAGGAAGGGATGCTCATATACACTTCAAAAAGGGATCATTTGATTGGAAATTGAAAGTTCTAGTTCACTTTTTAAGAGTCAAAAGAGATCGGAGGGCACCTAGCCCCCCCCCCCAATCCACGCCCTTTTTTCCTCAAACCCATCCAATAAGAACTTTGAAATATCCATTTTTGTTAAACAGTTCAAAGACCATAAAACGAAAACTCCGGGGTCGACAGAGCCCGCCAGGGCTCGAGGGCAGGCGTTGTAAGTTATGCCCTGCGGGAATATATGGTTCTTATGGTTCTTATGGATGCTCATAAAAACTTCAGAGAGTGCTCTTTTGATTGGAAATTGAAAATTCTAGTTCAGTTTTTGAGAGTCAAAAGAGATTGGAGGGCAACTAGCCCCCGTTTTTCCCCCAATGCATCCAATACAAATTTTGAGATAGCCATTTTGTTAAAAATTATTCAAAAGTCGGATAAAAAAAAACTCAGGTGTCAACACAACCCCCCAGGGTCTGGGGGAAGGGGCTGTAAGTTATGCCCTGGGGAGTATATGTTTCTTATGAAAGGGATGCTCGTATAAATTTCAGAGAGGGCTCATTTGATTGGAAATTTTTAAGAGTCAAAAGAGATCCGAGGGCAACTACCCCCCCCCCACACTTTCTTTTTCATAACCTATCGGAAGAAAATTTTGAGATAGTCATTTTGTTTAAATAGTTCGAAAGTCGGATAATAAAAACTCAGGTGTCAATACAACCCCCCAGGGCCCGGGGAAGGCATTCCAAGCTATGGCCTGAAAGCATGTATGGTTCTTATGAAAGGGATGTTTGTATAAACTTCATAGAGGGCTCATTTGATTGGAAATTGAAAGTTTTAGTTCACTTTTTAAGACTCAAGAGATTGAAGGACAACTAGCGTCCCCCCACGCCTTTTTCCCCTAAACCCATCCACGACAAATTTTGAGATAGCCATTTTTTTTACATAATGTTCAAAAATTAGATAACAAAAAATTCGGTGTCAACACAACCCCCTAGGGCTGGGGGGTGTAGGCGTTGTAAGTGTTGTCCTGAGGATGTATATGGTTCTTATAAAAGGGATGCTCGTATAAAGTTCAGGAAGGGCTCATTTGATTGGAAATTGAAAGTTCTAGTTCACTTTTTAAGATTCAAAAGATATACAAGGGCAACTAGCCCCTCCCACACCCTTCTCCCCCAAACCCATCCGATAAAAATGTTGAGATAGCAATTTCATTAAAAACAACTCAAAGGTCAGATAAGAAAAATTCCTGTGTCAATGCCACCGCCCAGGGCCCTGGGGCAGGCGTTGTAAGTAATGCTCTGGGGCCATATATGGTTCTTATGGAAGGGGTGCTTGTATAAACTTCGAAGAGGGCTCATTTTATTGGAATTTGAAAGTTCTAGTTTACTTTTTAAGAGTTATAAGAGATCGGAGGGTAACTATCTCCCCCACGCCCTATTTTACTCAAACCCATCCAACTAGAACTTTGAGAGAGTCGTTTTTTTCAAAATGGTTCAAAGATCAAATAACGAAAACCCCAGATCAACACAATCCTTCAGGGTCCGGGGTAGGCGTAGTAAGTTATGCCCGGCGGGTATATATACTGTTATGGAAGGAATACTCGTATAAACTTCAGAGAGGGTTCATTTGATTGGAAATTCAAAGTTCTAGTTCAGATTTTAAGAGTCAAAAGAGATCAGATTGCCACTATCCCCGCAATGCTTCTTTTCCCTCAAATGCATCCAATAAAAATTTTGATTTAACTGTTTTGTTGAAAATAGCTCAAAGGTCAGATAACAAAAACTCCGGTGTCAACACCCCCCCCCCAGGGGCAGGCGCTGCTGTTGTGAGGTGTATTTTTATGGTATTTGGGTGGTGTTGTTTTAGTACATGCCTTTATTCTTCCTTTACAGAGGACATAAACTCTAATCCCAGGGTATTTAAACTTTGGTATCATACCTTAGGCTATGACCCAACTAATGAGGCGTACCGACTGGGTATATTCGAGGGGCTAAAGGCAGATTGCGAAGAGCTTGGCTATTACGCAAAACTTTTATTCAATTAACACATAATATTCCAGATATAGATATTCTACTAGGACTGGCTGTCCCAAGTAGACCAAAAGTCTCAGAAACTACAATAATATATAATAAGATACTTAGACACTTACAATGATCCGACAAGATTCCAAGGTATTTCTAACAAGATAATAAACGGGCAGAGGTTCGCCCTGCAAGTCAAAAAGTCTCATCTCAGTCTCAAAAATCTGAGTATATATATATGAAAAGCCAACCACGTCCTTCCGGTTCATTGACGCATTTAGCCAGGAAATTTGCTATTGAGCGAGTTCCTTCCAAGCTTATACATTCCACAATTTGTATCTTTATCTTAATAAAAAAGTGTTATTTCGAAACTTTATATTTTCGTCTTAATATATTTTTACTAAATTCCAAATTAACTAAATTAGAAAGCTTTACCACACTCCAAGTTATGCCCTGATTGTATATATGGTTTTTATGGAAGGGATGCTCGTATAAACTTCAAAGAGGGCTCATTTGAATGGAAATTGAAAGTTCTGGTTCAATTTTTAAGAGTCAAAAGAGATCGGAGAGAAACTAACCCTACCCCACGCCATTTTTTCCGCAAACCCATCCGATACAAATTTTGAGATAGCTATTTTTTTAAATTGTTCAAAGTTCAGATAACAAAAACTCCGGTGTCGACACAACCCCCCAGGGCCAGGGGGCAGGCATTGTAAGTTTTGTCCTAGGACCGTACATGGTTCTTATGAAAGGGATGCTTGTATAAACTTCAGAAAGGGTTCATTTGATTTGAAATTAAAAGTTCTAGTTCACTTTCTCAGAGTCAAAAGAGATCGGAGGGCAACTAGTCCCTCCACGCCTTTTGTTCCCCAAACCCATCCGATAAAAATTTTGAGGCGGCCATTTTGTTAGAAATGGTTTCCAACATCAGATATTAAAACTTCGGGGTCGACACAACCCCCCAGGGCCCGGGGACAGGCGTTGTAAGTTATGCCCAGGGTGCATATATGGTTCTTATAGAAGGGATACTCGTAAAAACTTCAGAGAGGGTTCGTTTGATTGAAAATGGAAAGTTCTAGTTCAATTGTAAAGAGTCAAAAGAAATAGAAGGGCATTTACCCCCCCCCCCCCCCGCCTCCCCCCCCACGACCTTTCCCCCAAGCCCAACCGATAGAACTTTTTAGATAGCCATTTTGTTTAAAATAGTTCAAACATCAGATAATAAAAACTCCAAGGTGGACACAAAACCCTTTTTTTTTACTTTGATGCTAGTTTTGATACTTTGATGAACATTTGATTTTGAAAAAAAAGTTTGATTTTGAAATAAGCAATTTTTTAAAAGTTGAAACTTTTTGTAATCAAAAAAGAAGAAAAACTAATTTAAAAAACACTTACCGAAAAGCAGTTTTTCAAAAAAAAGTAAAGGCTATTTTGAACTTAAGATCAGCAGACACAAATGCTTGTTAAAATTCAAACTCAAAACAACCAGAAATTACCATTAAAGAATAAATGAAACCCAAAACGAACAGAAATTAAATAAACAATCATAGCAAAAAACCTACAACAAGTGATAATATAACTGAATAAATAGATCTTAAAGCGAGTAATGCTTAAATTGAATTCGGAAAGTTTTTTTTTAAAATTAATTTTTGTTCGTTTTTTATTGCAAAAAGTTTCAAGTTTTTAAAAATACAGAAATTACATAAAAAATCAATGCAAACAAAGAGATACTGATGTAAATGAATAGATAAATCTTAAAATGAGTGAAACTTAAATTGAATGTGCAAATAAAGCTTGAAACAAACAAAAATCACTTCAAAAAAGAGTTTGGGTATTGGCTCCTTCTCTCACTGTAAAAGTCTAAAACCTACTGCGTCATGGCGCTTTACTGAAAACTATATGTATCTTGAACAGTCTTGGAAAGTATAAACAAAATCAAACTGAATATTTGACACATAATAATATTAATCAAACAGTTTCTTGGTAACAAACTGTAAGTAAGGAGCGACCCGGCTCAATAATAACTAAAACTATAAAAAACGGAATATATATATATATATATATATATATATATATATATATATATATATATATATATATATATATATATATATATATATATATATATATATATATATATATATATATATATATATATATATATAATATATATATATATATATATATATATATATATATATATAATCAAGTTTATTCTTACCCATCAAAAGTTAAGCGCCTGAAAAATTTGCATTCTTTTCGAAAAGAGGGGGAAACATCACCTAAAAGTCACAGAACTTTAATGAAAATCACACCATCAGATTCAGCGTACCAGAGAACCCTACGTTAGAAGTTTAAAGCTCCTATCTGCAAAAATGTGGAATTTTTAAGCAATGAAAAATTCGCAATGAGCATCCGAAAAACTCGTACAACAAAACTCGTAGTTTTATAACATACCCGCAGATAGGACAGGCTTCCGGTACAGCTACGGTACATTACAGCGATACGGTCCATGTTTTAAAGCTCCACTTGGGCTTGGTCGTAAAAATAATATTTTTCAAATCTTGGTCACCTTTGCCTGAGGCAAATGTGATCAAGATTTGAAAAAGTTAATTTGCCCATTAGCTCTTTGGTGGGAGGCTGATTGCCTCCAACCAAAGAGTGATATTATCCCTCTCCACTTTTGTTTGAAGCTGGGAAAGGAGATTGGGAGTCCCAATACTTCTTTTTATCTCCAGTCATAGAGTAGGGATCGCTGGATTTGCAATAGGATTTTGTTCAGGTAAAAGGTAACTCAAACAGAAAAGTTTCAGACTAGACGATTGGATGTCATCTATTAAGAAAAAAATCAAATCACTTCAATGTCGCAGGAGGAGTGATGGGGTTGGGAAATGATATGTGGAAATTGGGAGTTGGTTTGGACATTTAATGTCAATCCGAACTAACCCTGTCACCTACAACATTTTTGCACTGTGTCCTAATTGCAGATTTGGGGATCTTTGAGGAACAAGCATAATTTGAGCCCTCATATAAAGTTTTTGGTGCATCCAGCTTTGACATGTTTTTAAAACTACGCAATTTTCATTTCCTTTGTCATTTCTAGGGGTTTCTTGTCTGGCGAAAATCGGCGTTTGTGATTTGGACGCAGTTGAGTCTGTTTATTTTTCGGTTATGGAGCCCGAAACTATGGACAAATTGATAAAGAAGCCAAGAAAAAAGTTCGAAACACAAGAAGAATTTTTTTATACACCAGAATCTACCACCGAGCTGTCTCCTAGAAAAAATGTCACTCCTTATTATAAAGGTAAGAGAGCTCAATAACTACAGCCTGTTTTCTAGTTTTGTTTCTGTTTTCTATAGTATATAACAAAATTTCACTGCTTCTTCTTGGACGACAAGGTACCGATCTTAAAGTACAAAGGGCGTTAAAATTAAAATATCTTTTGGCCTCTAGGTCATCCTTAGGTCTATTCATACGTAATTAATGGGATGGAATGTTTCTGTTGATTGCGACAGAATAATGAACTTCCGAAATCACGCACAAAGTTTTACACTTTTGCCATATCGAACCATGATGATTTGCCACCCTATGACATAAAACCAAAGAATAACGCGATGGCTATGCTAATCCATAATTTATATATTTCTGAGGGTTTATGCCGGAGAACATGCCTGGTTGTTGCTGATTTACATAACACATAATAAAATAAATTTAAACAACCAAGCAAAAGGCATGAAAAAATTGTCTGAGGTAATGATGAACGAAAATAAAGTACAACGATATAAGCAGTTAGAAGACACACAACAACAAGTGTCACAAAAAATTACAAATGAAAATGGTACACAACGTAATCTGCAGTCAGAAGATAAGCGATAGTGAGGATCACATTGAATCGTAAACGAAATCTTGGGTTTGAAAAGAAGCAACGGCGAGAATCTGAGTTCAAAGTGTCAACATTTATATTGGATCTTGTATGGACTTTATTATTCAGTAAGTGTTATGGGAAGAAAACAAAAATTTCGCAATAGGGATTATAGTGACGTATGATCCTTACATATACTTATCGACCTACATATTAAATATATTGCACGGACGTTATTAATTTGGTAGGTTTTTTATTTTTAGATTTATAACATGTTACAATAAGAATTTTAGTGACTTGGACTATGATTATGGTTTGTGAAGCGAGTGCTAGCTGCATGGTAATTAAGCAATGACATACTCTATTTTCGTGTGCCCTGTGTTGAACTTTTTTGCAGCGGGATACAGCGAAAGAAAAGGATTCAATCATTGAAACTGCTGCAAAGTTTTTTGGAAAAGATGCAATTAAGCATGCGATCGAGACGTGCAAAAAATACTGTTCAAGTGAACATTTTTGAAAAGCGAAGAGGTTCCTGCTAGACCCTGCTATGTCATTCCTGTAAGATCTTTATGAATTGATTAGCGGTTTAGTGCAACACGATGAGCCTCCGCCGCTTTTTGTCATCGTACACCGCTCGTATGTGCCATCATTTCCAAATAATGCGCCTACGATAGTGGCCTCACGCTTAAACAGGTGTGTCTCTATGCTAAATTTCTTAGTGGAGAAACAAGAAACATGCTCACAGGTTCCAGTCTCAACTGTCTGGCCATCAGTGTAACCACGTCAGCCACCCACCATTCCTGTGGTACTAACGAACATTCCTGCAAATGTTAACGTGCATAACCCGAAGAACCAGTCTGAATTTGTACAGAAAATTAGTTGCGCAGACAAAGTAAAGCACATAGTTTATGGAAGCACTAGACTGGTCATTCATTTGATTGATGAAGAGTCGGCCGCTGCAGCAGTTGCAGCCTGTAAGAGCTCTGTTAAATATAATAAATGTGGATGTGATCATACTAACAAGGACTAAGCATGTTTAGCTCCGATTGTTAAGTGCACCAACTGCGGAGGGAATCATCGTAGCAATAGCTTGGTGTGTCCGAAGCTAAAGAAGCACCTCCCTCAGGAAGCATCAGGAAGATTTGATTCAAAGGCCCGGGTTTAACCTTTAAGCGATGATGATTTCTAACTTAGTCGTGCCGTTATTTTATCAAAATATTACAGTGCTCGTGACAAGCTTGGAACTCTTGAAAAGCTTTTTAATAGTTACAAAATTGTGTGCATTACTGAACACATTCTAAGTGCTTATAATGTCTCACAGCTAGAGTTGTCGCTTGATCCCATGTTCTTATTTGGTCTGCCAAACTGACATCTGGTCATCCTTCCGGGGGCTTAGCAATTGCAGCGAATAAGAAGTTTTCTTGCACTCTTTTTGAATCTCCCGATTTATATATTCCAGTTGATTTTGGTTCTTTTGTTTTAATGTGTGTGTATATGCCAACGAATAAGTGAAATGAGTCCTCTTGTCATAAATTTGCCACAGCTTGTGCTACGTTTTCTAAATCCATTCATAGGGTTCGGTCAGCAAATAAGACAATACTTATTTATGGCGATTTTGACACAGATCTAAAAAAAATGAGAATCCACCGCATACTCAAATATTTCTTTCCTCACTTCCTATTGACGTTTTCTGCTACCAAAATCGAAGCCATTTTCTTATTTGCCCAATTCTGGCTCCACTTCCGCTTTGGATTTCGTTCTAACGGACGCCCACCAGATGCCGGGTACCAATGTTGACGTTCCAAGTGACATCCTAACAAGCGATCACTTAAGTTCACAGTTTTGAATTATCTATTTTCTGCCGCTTCATGTGCAAGAGCCTAAGGGGTTTTTTAAGCCTTGCTGGAATCGTCTTGATCGCTCTCTATTATCAGAAACATTATATTCTATATTGTCGAAAATCCGGATTCCATTTCATCTTTTATGTACCTCCATAAACGGGAGCACTTGCGATTTGGACTTTTACTTGGCGGAATTAGTTCATTCAATAAAGGTCGCTGCTTCAATCTCTTTTCCTTTAGCCAAAATTTGAGTTAGGCAACGTAAAAAAGGGTAGAGTGAAGACGCTGAACTTCAGAGTGCTATACATCTGACCTTAGAACTATTTTTAACGAAATGAACATACTTAAAGGAGTTTTTTTATATGCTCTTTGAACTATTTTTGACAAAATGGCTACCTCAAATTTTTTATCACATGTATTTGGGGAGAAAGGGCTTGGGGGGGGGGGTCTGTTGCCCCCTGATCACTATTGACTCTTCAAAAGGGCACTAGAACTCTCGATTTCCAATCGAATGAGCCCCCTTTGAAGTTTATAGTAAATATCGTTGTTAGAAATCGGACTAGCTTCAATGATCAATTATCTTTTAACAGACACAGTATGAAAAGACATTAAATTGCGTAAAAAGCAAAAAACTGGAATTACAAAACATTTGTATTTTATTTCGGACTTACTTTAAAAATCAAAGATCTTTGAAAAACTGCAGTATGAAAAGACAGCAAATTGTCTGCAGTTAGAAGACAAGCGACAATGAAAATTCATATATAGAAGCCTGCCGCGTGCCGAGTGCTGGGGCCCAGCGGCTGGTAATTGCAAAACTATTCGTGTGCATTTTAGCAAGGGATCACAACAATTCAAAGACCTTAAAAAATAAAATCAAAAGTTTGAAGCTTAGTAGATATTGTTGTTAAAAATCGGACTTGCTTTAATAATCAAACATCTTTGAAAAGACTGCAGTAGGAAAAGTCAGCAAATTGTCTGAAATTGTCTGCGGTTGGAAGGCAGGTGACAATGAGGATACCAATAAATATTTTACATAAAAATTTCGGCAAGTTTTAATGTCGTTTAATGCAATTAAGTTTAAATCATTATTCTACTACTTTCTTTGACTATCCCTTTCGGAACAAAACTCTGCCACCACTATTGCATTGAACGAGAGTCAATTGGAAGTCAAGCTGTCAATTTGCCAGTTCTAAGAAGAAAAAAACTACATAGCCGGTTTTGCGGCCGGGCACCGGCATGACTACGCGAGAGGCTTGTATAAATTTATTCTCATTGTCACTTATATTGTAACCGCAGACGATGTGAGCTTCTTCTTGATGTCATGGCGTCACCATAATTTCGATAAAACTACCATAAGAAAATCCCAAAATTTTAATATAACGTCTTTTTGGGTTAGGCGAGGGCGTGTTGGAAAGACTTTATAGGAGGTGGGCTGGTCGCCTTCAGTCACTTTCGACCCTTAAGGGGACTACTAGAAATTTCAATTTTGAATTGAAAGCCCACTCCGAAGTTTCTAAGATTCTTCTTCAATACATAGTGGCCTGGAGAAAATCAAAATAAAGAATAAAGAGAAGTCATAGCGCGCTTTACTTAGGCAGTGCTATTACGAAGCAAGTTATTTCATTTAAATATATATATATATATATATATATATATATACTACTACTAACAACTCACCGCAGCACCAAGCTGCCTGAGACCAACACAGCTATGCACGCTCCTCCTCCATCCCAATCTATTCAAAGCCTCTCTTTTTACACCCTCCCACGAAGTCTCCATTTCCTTTAAATCTTTCTTTATGACGTCCTCCCTCCATAGACGAGGACGACCTGCTGTCCGTTTAGCCCTAGACGGTTGGCCGAAAAGAACAATATTCGGCAATCTGTCATCCTTCATCCGCACAACGCGCCCTTGCCATCTCAATCCATCTTTCATTATAGCCCTAGAGAACGGTATTGAACCGCATTGTTCGTACAGCCTATTGTTTGAAATACGGTCAGTCAGCCGCCTACTCAGAACAATCCTAATTTCTCTGGAAAACATCTAGCAAATCTTCATCCGCTTTTCGAAGCACCCATGCTTCAGAGCCATATTTCACTACTGTCACCACTGTACCTTCTAATATTCTAATCTTGGTTTGCAGATTTATCTTCCTATTCTTCCAAACTTTTTTTAATTGTGAAAAACGCCTTGAGCCTTGGCTATTCTACTTTTAACATCTTTACTGCTCCCACCATCTTTACTAATAATACTACCAAGGTAAGTGAAGCTGCCCACTTGATCAATCTTTCATTACCCAACATCACCTTTTCATCTTCACTTATTCCTAGCCTTGGTGACTCAGTCTTCTTAACATTAATTTTCAAACCTATTTTAGCACCCTGAACTTGCAAAACCTCTAAAAGTTCATTCATTTTGCTCAAACTTTCCTCTAGGATGCTTAAATCATCAGCATAATCTAAGCCCAGGAGACTTTTTTCTCTCCATTTGATTCTATGGTCTCCCATTGTCTTTCCTGCGCTCTTCAAGACAAAATCCATCAAAATAATCCATATAAAGGGGGATAGAACACAACCCTGCTTAACTCCTGATTTAATACAAAACCAGCTGCTAACCTCATTTCCCACCTTAACTGCAGCAGTGTTATTCTCGTACACAGCAATAATCCCTTTAAGTTGTTTGTCTGGTATACCATACAATGATAAAACCTTTGCTAAAGCTCTTCTATCAACAGAATCGAACGCTTGCTCATAATCTATAAAACTAAATAAGTACCCGGTCAGTCAGACGGGTACCCAGAACAATCCTTAAGCAATTTCTCTGGAAAACATCTAGCAAATCTTCATCCGCTTTTCGAAGCACCCATGCTTCAGAGCCATATTTCACTACTGTCACCACTGTAGCTTCTAATATTCTAATCTTGATTTGCAGATTTATCTTCCTATTCTTCCAAACTTTTTTTAATTGTGAAAAACGCCTTGAGCCCTGGCTATTCTACTTTTAACATCTTTACTGCTCCCACCATCTTTACTAATAATACTACCAAGGTAAGTGAAGCTGCCCACTTGATCAATATTTCATTACCCAACGTCACCTTTTCATCTTCACTTATTCCTAGCCTTGGTGACTTAGCCTTCTTAACATTAATTTTTCAAACCTAGTCTAGCACTCTCAACTTGCAAAACCTCTAAAAGTTCATTCATTTTGCTCTAACTGTCCTCTAGGATGCTTAAATCATCAGCATAATCTAAGTCCAGGAGACTTTTTCCTCTCCATTTGATTCCATGGTCTCCCATTGCCTTTCCTGTGCTCCTCAAGACAAAATCCATCAAAATAATCCATATAAAGGGGGATAGAACACAACCCTGCTTAACTCCTGATTTAATACAAAACCAGCTGCTAACCTCATTTCCCACCTTAACTGCAGCAGTATTATTCTCGAACATGGCAATAATCACTTTAAGCTATTTGTCTGGTATACCATACAATGATAAAACCTTCGCTAAAGCTCTCCTATCAACAGAATCGAACGCTTGCTCATAATCTATAAAACTGAATACCAAAGGCGTTTGACAATTCAGGCACTTCTCAATTATTAACCTAAGAGTGAAAATTTGGTCGACCCATCCTCTACCTTTTTCTAAAACCGCACTATACTTCTCTTAAAACTTTGTCTACGGCAATTTCTCAGTCTAAAAAGTATCATATTACTAAGTAATTTGTTACCTACAGCGACCCGACTAATGCCCCAAAAAAATCTGTAAAAGTAAAAGAGCATATTGTCACTTAAAAAAAAAATATTTGTCTCTATCTTCCCTGATAAGTCATTTTTGAACGCAGAGGCCCTTCTCTCTCACACTAAAATCCTCCTCCACTCTGAATCAGTTCTAAAATTATTGGACATTGTTTTGTTACAGCTGATTTTCAACGAATAGTGGGCAGACTCCTGGTTTTGTTTATGAAAATTCATACATGTCACGTATTATGTCTTTTAAGTTCACCCCTGCAACCCCTTTAAATAGTGTGTTGATTTACGTAACAAATCTAATTTTCCTTTCTAAATAGGGGTCAATTTTTGGGTTCTATTTGATACTGACTGATATGTGGACCGAGAATAAAATAATTCCGTTTGCCTATCTTCTGAATTTTGTATTTCGCAAAAGTTAAGAACTTATCTTTCGTTTTAGTTGATTTCGGGAAACTACCACTAAGTGTTATTGAACCCATTGGTCGTCATCTCGATGGAATGAAAAGGAAGAGAAAGAAAATAAAGAAACCAAAGTACTTAGTTTATGAAGAACATTACCCAGATATATATCCAGAAAACAACCAAAAAACGTTTAACGATAAGGATGCTGAGGTTAGTTCAATTACTAGTGACATTAAAGATAAGACAATTGTTGAAGCTCCAGCGGTTTTGGAAAAGCCCCCCATTGAAAAGTTTGAAAAGAATAAGCTGAAACATCTTGATGAACTAATCGTTGAAGCCAACTCTAAGAACTTGGCTGAGGAAACCATAGCCCTGTTTTTTGTCGATGACAAGAAGAGCAGCGGCTCACCAATACTTTCTAGTCAAGAAAATAGACAAAATAGGTTGAAGGAAAGACCTAAATCTACCGATTCAATAACAAAAAGTACAGGAGAGTTTCATTCTGGTTTTCAGCACAATAACATACGAAAGCTAATACAAAACAGCCGAAGTAGACTAAAGTCGGATGGACACCATTTTAAATACGATGCTTCTGGTAGAAATTCTAGCTCTGTGACTGGTTATGCCATTGTTGCGGAACGAACTACGCTGAGTCCAAACCGGATTAACTTTAAAAAGCTTCGTACTAGCATAGCCCAGAACAAAGAATTTGAACAGAATGACCAGATCCCTAAAACAATAGTTCCTGAAGAAAGAAAACCAGGACTTGAAAACGAACCTAACAACTATCAAACAAATTTCGATGAAGACAATGTAAAAAATAATATATCAGATCCTGAACGTAAAAACGCCAATAGGAGCTTCAGAATCAAATCTAATAGGACACAAACTCTAAGAGTGGTAGGAAAAACACAGATCAAATCACCTGATAATATTTCTAAAATTCAACTTTATTATAATACTAAACCAGAATCTCATTACCCATTAAACGGTCACGAGAACCAGAAAGAAGCTTTTAATTTTAATTGGTCGAAAAGTTTTAACGCAAAAGACCCAAAACCTGAAGGTTCAATTTCAAACTCAACAGCTCGTATTAATGTGCCTGCAAACAGTCATAGCCATTCCAATAGGAAAGATCACTATTATAAGCAAAGTTACAAAGATATAGGAAGTGAATATGAGACTATATATTCCTCTTCAGTCTCAAATATCACTGATTTGGGTAAAATCCACAGTGGTATTGAATCTTACGATAGCAAAGAGTCAAGTTTACGGAATAAATATAACATAAATTCTGACAATCGCGATTCAAACAACTATGATGAAGGTTCACACTACTCTTTAGTTGGGAATACTGATTATTTGCGTCCGCCAAGTACATTTTACGGAGAAGTGAACTATGGTCAGCTACCCCACGATTATCAGGAGCATTCTCTAGGCTACGACAATAATGCATATAAAATGGAAATACCATATTTGATGCCTAATTATCAAAAAGTAGTGCATACGGCCAGCATAAAGAACAAACCAACTGCATATAATTTGCCTGTTCCATCTTTATCTAGCAACATGGATATTAGAAATGGATACTCGCATGCACCATATATAAATGATGAGGGTATGAACAGCGATACATTGCTTTCATTTTATGAGGATCAAAGAGAAGAATATAAAGCGTACAAACCAAAAGTAAAAGCAATTGCCCAAACAAATAGCCAGCTAGAAGAGGAATATAACACTGATGTGCGATTTGAGCAGTATCACCAGACACCATCCGTAGAAGTCGAAAATGTCTATGGTGGTCGTGTACTCGACGTCAATATCAGAGACAAACATCCATATTACCTTAGTAATCCTTACTACCACAATAGTAATAAAAAAGACAAAAATCTGGAAAATCAAGGCTATGTACCTACCCGCAACAGAAGTCATGACTTAGCCCCGTCGAGCAGGGAAAATGAGCAACTGAACGTTTGGAATCTTCAAGAAAGTTATATTTATAACCTTTCTAGCAGCCAGCCACATGTTCCCCAACCAAACATTGGATATAGAAACGATAAAAATGAGAACTTTTATTATGGTACAAAACTTGATAACGGTTTTGAATCCCAAGGAGACTATTACGGCCAAAAAGGCTACAACACATTTCCTTCAAGCATAATCGAAACTACCGAGAAAACATATGGAACTCGTAAACAAGATGAAAATACCTTCAAATCGAATGAAAAACACTTGGAAGTGGATCAGAAAACTGAACATAGAATGAAAGAATTGTATCAGGATATTTCAGACCGTAAGTAGGACTCTATTCTAATCTTATTTTGATTACAAAAGTTGAGGTATTTTCAGATATTTTAATAGCTTCTTTCAAATAACAGCAAAGCTATATAAATAAGTTGACAAGCTATTCTTTGAAATATAGGCTGTATTTTGAAAGAAATTTTATCTCATAAGACATTTTTTCAACAGACCTATAAGGCCAAACTACAATTATTAATTCTTGTTAAAATTATCTATTATTACTTTAATTTCAGAATATGCGACTTACATATCTAGTTTTCCTATTCGTTCTAGCTTTCAATTATTCCTTGAGAGTAATTTATGTTCCTTTTAAGATTGAATTATTATAGGACCTTATTACTGCTTGTCTTAGGTATTAATATGACTCTTTACTTTTCTTTGTAAAACTACTTTTTTAGAAAATATTTTTTAATTAATTTCTGTTTATTTTGATTACTACATTTTATTATTTGTTAGCATTATGATTTACCATCAAAGGGTTAGCGTACATTGACTGTACGCCAAATAACGAACCACAAAAAAAGTAATGTTTGATCACCCAATTTAAGTTTATAATGAAGTAGTTGTTGACAGTGTTGCGATGTTAAAATTATGATTTGTACTTAACAAAGCTCTAAATATGTGCTTTCCGGAAAAAAATGTACTAGACACAGAAAATTTTAGCACGCGTTGCGCTTCGTACAACACGTGCATCTTCCTCGATCAGTACTCTCTACAAAATATACAATCTCTTCCTTTTCACTTCTTTTCTCTCTTTCCTCCTTTTTATTTTTTATCGTTGTTCTTGTTAATTTATTTCCTTCAAAATCAAAGAACATCTAAACAGAAAAAGGTGTTGTCAATTTAATACATACGACATCTAATACCCTAATCATTTTTTTTTCCATCATACAAATTGTCAGATCGTCTCTAAGAACAAGAACACATAATCTAAGGTTGGGGCTTCACCTACCGGAATTCTAGTTTCTGAGCTTTCTGGATAGTGAAGGCGGTCCAAAAAAACAGCCCCCACATGGTTTTTTCACTCCCACCTTCCAGCACTTTTCAGAGCTTCTACAATCATTTTGTTTTCATGTTTAATCAATGTCAATTTTTAATTTCTTGGTCTGTTTCTTCCACCATTAAAATATTTTTTCAGCGCAAAAACTCCCAGAATCCAGAAATCTGGAAGCTCGAATGCCCCTTTTTTCCAGATGGGTCCGGTATACTTTGGTCTGGCTTCACGTTCCAGATCGCATGCGAAGCAATCTTAAACCCAGAATCTGGAAGTCGACATTCTGAAAATTCAATAATTTCGAAGTAAAAAGTCACAAAGAAGAGAAAGACAGGTCGCGGGACATCGGTATCTTTATAACCATGAACAGTGAGTCCTAATTTCGGCTATCAAAAAAAAAATCGCTGAATTTTGTAGCAAATGTACCGAATTTGTACCAAATTGGAAAATTTTACCGAATTTTCGACTTAAAGAAAAAGTTGTAAAGATGTACAGGTCGGAGGAAAATGTACTGAATTTTGCACAATTGCGCCAATCATCGCAACACTGGTTTTTGACCTGTCCTTTTTCAACATAGCAATCATGGAATATAATAAAAAATGAAACAGTTATTTGACATTGCAAATGAATTATTTTGCTTCGCTGCTGCAAGAACAAATACTGCAAAATTCAAGGTAAACCTGTAACCGAAACCGGGAGGAAAAATGCCCTTATCACTATCAAATATTCACCAATGTTATCTCTGTTAAGGCTGAACTTCTAAGGTGTAGAAGCGTATTTCTTTATTTATTTGACGGAAGTCACTGGTGTGACTCTATAACCTCAGCCAGGGTCGACCCAGCTCTAAATGGGCACCTGGAGAAATAATGGGCACCTGGAGGTAAGCAGAAAGAGTGTGGGAAAGCACAGGATGGCTGGCCCCCAACCCACCATTGCAGTTCCAGGTTGAAGGGCCACGAAACACAAGACCACCAGTTTGGACCTTGAGGTTCTAGTGTAGTCATACTTACTTTTTTTTAATTCTAAGGTAACAACAATAAAAATAACAACAAAATTCTGATTTCATTAATATAAAAGAAACTGTATTTGTATGGTTATTATATTATATTTTAGTTGCCTTATACCCCTCCCTCCAAATACCTGGAAATAGCACTAACTTATAATAAGCTTGACTCATCAAACAGTGTATGGTAACGAACTGTAAGTAAGGAGCGACCCGGCTCAATAGTAACCGAAACTCTAAAAAACGGAATTTTGATACCAATAGATACATCAAAAGAATCAGATTTTTATACTGATATCAAATATTTAAGTTTCATCACTTTTAGTTCTACCCATCAAAATTTACGCGACTGAAAATATTTGCCTGATTTTCGAAAAAAGGGGGAAACACCCCCTAAAAGCTATAGAGCCTTAATGAAAATCGCACCATCAGGTTCAGCGTATCAGAGAACCCTACTGAATAGAGGTTTCAAGCTCCTATCTGCAAAGTTGTGGGATTTTGTAATTTTTGCCAGAAGAAAGATCACGGATGCGTGTTTTTTTTTTTTTCAGAGGTGATCGTATCGACTCAGTGGTCCTAGAATATCATAGGAGGGCTACTTCGAACGGAAATGAAAAGTTCTAGAGCCCTTTTTCAGTGAAAAAAATGAAGGGCAACTAGGCCCCCTCCCACGCTCATTTTTTTACCAAAGGCACCCGATTAAAATTTTGAGATAGCCATTTTGTTCAGCATGGTCGAAAATATAATAAAGATTTTTAGAAAGTCTTTTAGGATGACTTAATCCCCCAAAATCCCCGAAGGGAGGGCTGAAAGTTATGAACTTTACCCAGTGTTTACATATAGTATTGGCTATTGGGAAGTATGCAGACGTTTTCAAGGAGGATTTTTTTCTTGCAGTGAGGGGGGGGTGTTGGGGGTTATGTGGGAGGATCTTTCCATGGAGGAAGTTTTTATGGGGAGAAGGGACATTGCTATGAAGGGGGCGCTGAATTTCCCAGCATTATTTTAAAAAACGATCCAAAATTAAATAAAAAAATAAACAAGTTTTTCAACTGAAAGTAAGGAGCGACATGAAAACTAAAACGAACAGAAATGATTAAGTATATGACTGCGTTCGCCCCCTATTCAATACCTCGCTCTTTAAGCCAAATATTTTTTAGTACTTTCATAAGAGCTATTTATTCTAACTAACGGCCTTTGTGATTAAGAGGTCATTTTTAAAGAATTGGAACAGAATTCAAACTTTAGCGTAACTAGCGAGGTAGTTACTAGGGAGGCAAACCCCTAATATAAGTATTAAAATACATGGATATAGAAGTTCGTTACGTAAGTTAATTCGTAAGTTACGTATATTTATTACTAATAAAAACGTTTGTAAATAAAATTAAACATCTTTCGAGAAAGCCATTTAACCAAAAAAAAAAGTAAAATTAATATGCAATTTTTTTTTAATTATTCATGTACGGTGAGCCAAAATAGAAACCTTCATCAATTCAAAAACGATCAAAAATAAAATAAAAAAAACAAGTTTTTTTAACTGAAAGTAAGGAGCGGCATTAAAACTTAAAACGAACAGAAATCATTCCGTATATGAAAGGGGCTTTCCCCTCCTCAGCGCCTCGCTCTTTACGCTAAAGTTAGACTCTTTCTCACAACTCTATTTTTTAAAGCAATAAAAACTTTAGCGTAAAGAGCGAGGTTTTGAGGAGGGTACAACCCCTTTCATATACGTAATAATTTCCGTTCGTTTTAAGTTTTAATGTTGGTCCTTACTTTCAGTTAAAAAAAACTTTTTTTGTTTTATTTATAAAGAAAGCTAATTACAAATGGATAAACATAGGACGCTGAACATTTGCACTTGGACGGTATTCAACTGCATTCTCTGTGGAATGACGCAATTCTCTTTCATAAATATTAAAAGAATGAGCTATGAATCCACACTGGATCAAATTTTGTAGTTGAAATCGCTATACATCTTTGCCTTTCCTAATAGTCTCGTGCATAGTTTTTTTTTCTTAAAGTTTCTGAAAAATGGAAACATGGTTTAAAAAAAATTTAGTTTACGATTGTATTTCGGACTTCTTTTTTTTATTATTGATTCAACTGCAATACCAAGGCCAGTTCATTTATTACCCCTATCCGTTCCAGACATACTCCATAGACACAAGTTTGACAATCTAAATGCGGAATGTCTTAGGATTTTGTTTTACGTTCCCCTCAATACTCTCTGAAAGTTTCAACTTAATAGCCATAAATGTTCCTGAAGAATTGCAGATAGGCTATTTTGACAACTTAGATTGTATTCCTTTTTATTTGCAGTCTCTATGATTCTTTCAACCTTGAATATATTTATTCACTTAAATTATATTTTTATAATTGCTTTTATTGTTGGTAATTTTGTCTTTTATTTAGGTAATCTTATTGAAGTAAATGGTAGTAGAGACAAACATAAGCTAAAACAAATGGCTTCAAATTTCAGTTGCAGTGACTATGAAAAAGCTGGAATTTATGCAGATGTCAGCACTGGCTGCAAGGTAAATTGCCTAAATATGCATATTGTGACAATCTTAAAATGTTTTTATAATAGAATAATCCACAAAAGGTATTATGATGTCATTCATACAGTTCAAGCGAATATGGAACGAAGGAATCTGTGCGACTTGCCTCCTCTTAAGGTAGTTTCGTACTCTTTCTATTTGCTAAAAATTGATGCCTATCCTTGGATATGGGAGTCCTGAAGCCGGTCCTGCACCTCTGAGAAATATTACATGAAAATATGTATCTTCCTGCTGTTCAATAACTGTGGCAAATCTATCAGACTTCCAAGAACTAAAATAATTATATCTTAAGCAAGCTATTATTCTCATTAGTCAGATATGCAATAATTTTATATCCGCACTTTCTTCCTTTTAAGGAAAATTTCAGTCAAATAGACTCAAAAGGAAATTTTTTGACAAAAAGTGTCCATTTAAAACAGATAAAAAGGAAATTGAAAGACAAAAAACAAATATTCTAGTAAATACTTTTCTTCATCTTTTCTTTAATCTTGGTTATTATCATGATTTATTTCTCTATCGTTTGCGTTTAGAAAAATGAAAACCATCCGGCTGAAAACAAGTATGGCTTATGGTAAGCAGAATGAAATTTCCTGGCTTTATAAGGTTTTATGGTACGTAGCTCAATTCTTATTCGTAGTAATTTCTGTTCAATTTAGCTTGGTCTTGATAATTCGTTTCGACATCTTTTTGTTACAGTGACCAATAATTGTTTCCTGTTTCCAAGCATGAAAAAGAAAACTCATCGAAAAGTGATCTAACTCCTAAAATTTATTCATTATTGAAGAAAACGCTGATTTTGAATGATTGGAGCACGCCGTTTTTTTTTTTAGAAAGAATCTAAAAATTGGGAAACATTGAACCAAATGTATCGACTTAAACTACGAATATGTTAATGTCAAGCTAAAACTCAAAATCACTGTGATTGCATTGTGTCGAAAAACATGATGAAATTTTCCTTCAAAAGATATTTTCCCCCAGAGTTTGTACTCATCAAACTCCCCCAGCTTTAATATATCCTTGTGTTAATGTGTAATGACGCAAAAACAGATTTCAGTTTTTAAAATTGACATCATGATAATTTATTTTTATTGGGGTAGTCTGAATAACCTTCTTTCACTAATATTTATAGGAGTTTATGACAGCATTGCAAAATGATTATTTCGTTTTTTTCAGGTTGTCCAGCTAAAAAAAAAAAAAAAAAAAAAAAAAAATGAAAATGGCTCTGTGACTAAACAGTGTTCATTCTGTACTTTCATGTTTAGTTAATTGAAATCACCTGTAAAAACAACTGAGTAGCGTTAGTTTTTTTATCCGTTAACTACCTTGTAATATTCCACATTCGTTATTTGTCCATGCAATTTTGTCTAAGAAGTAGTTTCTTCTCAAATATTATGATTAAAGAAGTCTCAGGTTTTCCTTATAGGAAAGTAAGTTGATGTATTAGCGCTTTTTTTTTTTTTTTAATTGAACCCACTGACGGTGGTTGACACAATGCGCACGATTATATCCTTAGGAATGCCAGGACAAGTAAAAAAAAAGAAAGAAGGGAAAGTCATGTATAACATTTCTGAAATTTAACTCTGGTGAATAGTTCATGATGCTCATTGAGTGCCTACTGTAACATAAAATTGGAAACGCCATTTAACTTGGTGTAGGACCCAAACAGGGTCAATACACTCCTACTTCTGCATATTTTCTAAGGAAGCCAAATTTCAGTCTTTTTACGATGACTTACCGGTTTCTAAAAAAAAAAACGAAAAACATTCGTAATCTGGATTTCGTGCAGACAAAATGGAACGTTATCATCAGTGTACCAAATTACACCTGCTTTGAATCGTTAGCCAAAATTGCCGTAAAATAAATGGGAAAAAAGGCACGAGGTGGGCCATATTTTCATATATTTTAACACTAAAAGGAAACTTTTAATTTTAGGTGTACCATATTTGCGAATCCAGTGGAAGATCACATTCGTTTGAGTGCCCCACAGGAACACTGTTTGATCAGCGTTTTCTTGTGTGTACCTGGGAGTATACAACGTCTTGTTTCAAGGCAAAAGATTACTACAGAAGAAATGAAGATATATACACTGGAAAGGAACAGCATGTATATATTTAAGAGTTTATTATTTTTAATATAGAATTAATCATAGTCTATTTTTATACTTTATTTTATACAGTAAAAAATACGCAAGTTATTGTTCATTTAAATTAAAGAAATTTCAACTAGGTTTACGTTGCATAACCAACGTGAAGTGTTGCAGCACCCCTTTGTCGGCTTCAAAGTGTTGCAGGAGCAACACTTTGGTAACGAATCCAAAGAAGGAATTTATAAATGTTATATTGATTTTTCAGCCAATTGAATATTAAGTGTATAGGCTATGTTACCGTGAACGTCCGAAATCTGGTTAATGTTAAGATTCACCAGAGAATGTCCGAAATTCCCTTTTTTCTGCTTGGATTCAATTAGTTTCGCGAGTCATATTTTTCAGTCTTACACAAGCTATCATGGTAAAAATTAAATTTAGGTTAGATTTCACTAGTTTAGGTTAGGTTAGATTTGGTTATCAATACCAGAAATGGGTTGAAAACCTAACCTAACCAAAGGTTAGCCAAGTGGCCGTATAAACCTCGGAGGGGGCTCATTCTATTGGAAATCGGAAGTTCTAGTGCCCTTTTTGCGAGTAAAAACTGATCGGAGGGCAGCTAGCCACCCCCTACTCCCTGTTTTCCCCGAAACGATCCAATCGAAATTTTTAGATAGCCATTTCGTTCCAAAGAGTCAAAGATCATATAACAATGTCTCCGGGGTTAACACAAGACTCCAGAGACTGGGGGCAAGGGTTGTAAGTTATTCCTTGGGGGCATAACAGGTTTTTATGAAAGGGATGGTCGTATAAACTTTGGAGGAGGCTTAGTTGACTCGAAATTAAAAGTTCTAGTTCCCTTTTTAAGAGTCAAAAGTGATCAAAGGACAACTAGCCCCCCCCCCACCCGCACTCTTCTCCCCAAATCCATCCGATCAAAATTTGAGATAGCCACTTTGGTCAAAATAGTCCAAAGGTCGTATAGCAATGCCTTCGTAGTTGAGATACCCCCCCCCCAGAGCCCCAGGCAAGGGTTATAAGTTATACCCCTGGGGCATGTAAGGTTTTCATGGAAGAAGCGGTCAAATAAACTTTGGAGTAGCCTCGCTTGATTGGAAATTGAAAGGTCCAGTTTCCTTTTTAAGAGTCAAAAGTGATCGGAGGGCAGCTAATCCCCAAGGCCCTCTGTTCCCAAAATATATCCGATCAAAATTTTGAGAAAACCATTTTGTTCAAAATAGCCCAAAGATCATATAACATTGCCTCCAGGGTTAACACAATCCCCCAGAGCCTGTTGGCAAGGGTTAAAAGCTTTGCCCCGGGGGCATACGTTTTCATTGCACCTGAAAGTTCTAATGTCCTCTTTCAAGAGTCAAGTGATTGGAGGGTAACCTCAGGCAGGGCTGTAAGTTAGGCGATTCGTCCATTGCTTGCAAATAGTATATGTTGTTGAGAGAGGTGGACCTGTTTGACCTTAACTTTGAAAATGACGAAGGGCATTCAGGTGAGCTCTTCAGAGAATGACGAGGGGAGTGTTGAACTAAATCAGAACACATATAGGTTGTCAATAGGGTTTAGGTTAGGAATGATTAAGTATTTTATTATGGAACTTTCAGGAAGTTATAGGGGAGATGACCAATTGACCAAACAGGTAATACTTACGCGCTACTACTACGACTATTACTACTGCTACTTCTATAACAGCTACCACTACTAATATTTCTATCACTACTGCCCCTACTACCACTACCACTAATACCACTAAAACTACTGCTTCTTTAGCAAAAATTACCAAGACTGATGACATTGAAATTAAAATCAGAGGAAATGTTGAGGGAAAGTTGAAATAAATCAAAACATACTATGTGCATACAGATTGTCAAAAAGGTGTATCAGCAATGTTTTTGGAACGGCTTATCATATCAAGGTGAAACTTCCAGGGCATCATGAGGGGGATGTTCATGTGACCCAAAGGCAAAACGTTCATGCTATTACTACTACTACTGTTGCTACTAACACCAGTACAACACTACTACTGCTATTACTTCTCCTACCACTATTTCTACTAGTATGATACTAGTAGTATTAGAGCTATGAGTATGAAGCTGAAATTTTGAGAGAACGTTGAGCGGGAATTTGAACTAAATCAAAACACACTAGGTGCATGCGAATTTTTTGTAGCTGTGTCGGCCTCAAGCGGCTTGGTGCTGCAATGAGTCGTTAACAGCAGTAGTAGTACTATATGCAAGCAGATTGTCAAAAGGGAGAATATCAAGAATGGATTTGGGTATAAAGTTAGAACTTTCAAATAATGCTTAAAGGGGAAGATTAATTGACCAAAAGGCGATATTTGCACGCTACTAATAATAATACTGCAATTGCTACTTTTACTACTACTACTACTACTACCAGTACTACTACTTCTATTGCAGCTACTTGTAAGGCTAAGAGTTTAAGAAAAAAAATTCAGGAAGTATATGTATATACAGTTGATCAAATGGGCATATCGGCAGTGTCTTAGCAACAGCTAATTGTATCAAGTTGAAACTTCAAGGACTTGATGAGATGGATGTTCAACTGTCCAAAAGGCAATATGATAATACTACTGCAACAACTAGTAATAGTATTATTACTGTTAATACTACTACTAGTATTAATACCACGGGGGGGGGGCAGTGAACAGAATCACAATACGCAGTCTGTATGAAGGTTATCCAAAGGACGTAACTGCAATATCTTAGGAACGGTTTGGTGTGTGAAGTTGAAACTAACAGGGCTTGTTGTGGGGGATATTGAACTAACCAAAAGACAGCATTTGCATCCTAATACTAAAGCTTCCACTCGTACTACTACTACTAATACTACTTCTACCACTACTGGTATTTAAGGCCGTGCCCAGGGGGTTTGTACCCCCCCCCCCTCGGATCTGTTTGTCTAACTCGTAAAAACGCAACAAAAATGGATATAAACAAATTTTTTATGCGTTTTTGAGGATTTTTTTTTGTATAAAACTCCTGAATACGGCCTTGCTGGTATTAAAGCTAAGGCTACTACTATTAATTCTACTGCTACTTCTGCTACTACTACTACTACTAAGGCTAAGGGTATTAAAGTGAAAAATTTGGGGAATATTGAAACAGTACTGAATTAAATCAGAACACAATATGCGTATACAGGTTGTCAAGAGGTCGTGCCAGCAATGATTCAGGAACGGTTTACGGTTGAAGTTAAGACTTTCAGCGTGTGTTGAGGGGGATGTTGAAGAAAACCAAAGGTGCAATGTCCATACTGCTACAAACTATTGCCGCTACACAAGCTCAAGGTATTAAGGATGAAGCTTTCAAGGAACAATTAGGCGGATATTGAACTAAATCAAAACGAATTATGAGCATGTAGAATGTCAAAAGGATGAGACAGCAATTTCTCAAGAACTACTTACATTATGAAGTTGGACCATTCAGGGCAAGTTGTCACAGATTTTGAACCAGCCAGAAGGCACTAACTGAATACTGTTAATACTACTACTATGACTGCTATAACTAATAACGCTAAGGGTATTAAGGTGACGCTTTTAGGGAAGGGGAATGTTTTTTTTTCGTTTCAATGAAATGAAAAAACTATATGCACGCAGGTTTTCAAAAGAGCATATAAGTAATATTATAGGCCACGCAGCAGTATCATAGATAGTAATATCATAGAAACATTTAAAGGAGCTAATTATATTGCAAATTAACGGTTCTAGTGTCCTTTTTAATAGCCAAAAGTTATTCGACGGCAAGCAGCCCTCCTCCCAAGACCATTAATTTTCCAAACATATCCAATCAACATTTATAAATAACCATTTTGTTCAAAATAGTTGATTGGTCCAGTAACTATGTCTCTAGGGATATTAAATATGTCAACCCCGCAGTTACGACATTTGCCCATTATGCTTTGAAACTAAATGTTGCTTTAGAACTAAATCAAAAGGAACTATGTGTATTCTGGTTGCCAATAAGACATATCAGCAATATCTCAAGAACGACTAGGGATAATAAGTTGAAACTTTCAGGGCTACTACTATTACTACTTATGCTCTTACAAATTAACCAAATCAAAAGAGTTTAGCTGTATCCAGGTTGCCAAAGTGCATAGATACAATTTTTTGGGAATGTTATTAAATTTTGCAGGTCAACTTAAGAAGTTATAAAACTACATTAAACAATACTATGCGTATCCAGGTTTTCTAAAGCGTGTGTTATTAAAAACTTTTTGAAACATTTTCTAAAACAAACAAATAGTAAGCCAAACTATGGATTCTTATAACAAAAAAAAGTTTTAAAACATTATTTTCTTTTCCATGAAAAAGACTTTTTCAATAGAAAACGAACAGAAATTAATTTTCAAGGAACAACAAGTTCTTCAAGGAAAAGTATAGAGCTCCACTAAACCCAAAATGAGCAGAAATAAAGTTAAATAATCTTCCTAAAATAAAACTACCACAAATCATCAGAAATAAATTAATGAAAACTAAAACGAAGAGAAATTACAATAAATAACCGAGTCAAACTCAAAACGATCCGAAAATAACATGAGTAGGACTGACACCTCTCATGCCTTCTGAAGACCCGAACAAAATTTGCACTTTACTAAAAAAAGCAAATGAATGAGGATCAGAAGCTTAACAAACATTTGCTGATATTTATTCCTTAAAGTCATAATAACTTTTTGTGGTAAAGCTTTCTAATTAAGTTAATTTGGAATTTAGTAAAAATATTAAGACGCAAATACAAAAGTGTCGAAATACCACTTTTTATTACGATAAAGATACACATCCTGGAGCTTACACAAGCTTGGAGGGAACTTTCTCAATAACCAATTTCCTGGCTAAGTGCGTCAATAAACCGGATGGACGCGGTTGGTTTTTCATATATATACTCAGATTTTTTAGACTGAGGTGGGACTCTTTGACTTGCAAGGTCAACCTCTGCCCGTTTGTTATCGGATTAAGAATACCTTGGAATAGTGCCAGATTATTATCCGCGTCTAAGCTTCTTACTATATATTTATTATAGTTTTCTGAGACTTTTGGTCTACTTGGGACAACCAGTCCCAGTAGAATATATATATATATATGATCAAACCTTGTATCAGTATATGTTAACTGAATAAAAGTATTGTGTTGTAGCCAACCTCTCTTCAATCTACATTTAGTCCCTCGAAAATACCCAGGTGGTACGCCTGATTAGTCCGGTCATTACCTAAGGAACACTACCAAAGCTTAATTACCTTAGGGCAATAGTTTATCTCCCCTATAAAGGGAGAATAAAGGTATCAACCACAACCTCACCTAAATACAATAAGAACCACCTTACCACAACTGGTGGCCGTTGGAAAAACTGGGTCGAGAGGGCTAGATAAAAATAGTAGATTAAAATAAAATGGTAGATTGAAGTAGATTGAATAAATTTACCAGAGGAGAAAATAACAGATGTCAGATAAAGAAGAGTTTATCGAAAAATTGAAAATTTTCGACGAACTAAACTGAATCGTTTGAGGATAAGGTCAAAGAGCAATGCGTTGCAGCCAGATTAAAGGGAAGAGCCCTTAAACATTTTGAGGCAATTAAGGAAAAAGAGCCCAAGGACATCAGCACTCTAATTGAATCATTTAAAACAATGTTCATAGAGAAAAGAATCTCCGAGAGGCTAAGAACAGAGGTAGTGATATTCAATACCTCAACTAGTATCAGGGAAATGGCGACAAAATTTGTAGATCTGTATGCTTACAGGTAGAGAAAGGCGGAAATGAGGAGACAGTACAGAAAGTACAATTACATACTTTTACCCAAGGGTTGCCAAAAAAGCTATTAAGACTAATATTATCACGGAAACCTGAAAATTTAGAGCAGGCTATAATCCTAGTCGAAACAGAAGTAAAAATTTAAGAGGCTATTAAAAAGTTTGATCAGATGTCAATAAATAACACAGGAACCCAAGAAAGTATAAAATAGGAAAGGGGACAGAAGCAGGTAAATTCTGAGGACCAAAATCGTGAACCAAAAAGGTGCAACGGAGGCCGAGGGTCGCCGTCTAGGGAAATAGCTGACAGATTCCATGACCTTGAGAGATTAGCAGCTAATAACTTCAGAAAAAATGGGCACCCACCTCCAAAGACAGATAGTTGGGGAACCAACAATGACAGATCAAGAATATTTAGAAATAACCGGGAAACCAACAAACAATTTCAGGAAAAATTTAATTGCTATTATTGTAGCAAACCAAACCACTATGCAGCAGATTGCTGGCATAGAATACGCAAAGAAGGCCAGACGTACAAGACAAAACACCACCTCAGAACGCAGGGGGGGTAGAAATTTAGGAAGGCAGGGAACAAATAATACTTGGCAAACACCTAATAATAGTCCTGAATTTAGGCATAGGAGGCAAACGGTTAACAATACACAGGGTCAAAATAGCAACGCTCAAGAAAACTGGGACAACCCCAGAAACTTTTGGTCAAACAGTGGGCATTTAAACGAAAAACCAGCCTGTAAGGGTCGACAGAGCTGTTTCTTTACAAAGACCCCTATATAGTTTAGAATGTTGTGATACAAATGCAAATAATAATAGTCTACCGATTTTGCGTTGTTTTAAAATTGAGTGTTTTCAAAATTTACCATGCTTACTAGATATGGGTGCATCTAAATCATTAATTCGAGAGGAAGTTTTTAAGAGGTTTCCTCCTAGTGTCAAAAATCGCGTAATCAGATGCCAGAATACCCTGACATTAGTAACAGAGCACAAGCTAACAATTTTGGGGGAATGTGCATTAAAATTTAGCACAGGGGATAAAGAAATAACAGTAACGGTGATAACATGCAATTAGCTACCATTTCCTTGTATTCTAGGAGAAGATCACATATGGAAATAAGGGATCGTATGGGAATCCATATCTAATACAGTAACCATAAGCCAGGCAAATTGAGCTAATAGGCAAAATTGAGTAACAACAGATAAAGAGAGTGACGATTCGAATTATAACCTAAAAAAATGGAAAGATCCCAATAAAATGGGGAACAACAACACAAGCTCCAACGAAATTAAATACAAAAGAAGGAAAGGTTAAAAGAACGGATGCCATGATAGGAGGATACACCCTAAAAGAATACCCCACAATTTTCATGGAAAATCAAGTTATTAAAATTGAAAATGGTATCACATACTTAAAACTATCAAATCTAAGTAATAACAAAGTAAAGCTGAACCAAATAGAACGTGAGTCAGTGGAAAAGATTTTAAATTCAGAAATAAAATCTCTAAATAGCCCAGAATTAAGCATAAATTTCACTAACCACGAACAAATATTGTCATCAAAACCGCAACCACAAGAAAAGTATGGAGTGTCGAAAACATATTTTTTGCAACAACTTGATTTAAAGAATTTACCGGAAAACGTAAAAACCTGGGTGGAAAATATTCTTTGGGATTTTAGATGGACTTTTGCAAGACACAAAGCGGATTACGGATTAACTCACTTAATCACGCACAAAATATCAACACAGGGTCTTCCAATTAAAAAGTCACCGCATAAAAGACCTTATCTTTTAAAACCATGGCTGGACAGCCAAATAAAGGAAATGGTAGAACAGGGTATAATTAAAGAAAGTGTTAGTGATTGGTCTTTTCCACTAGTAATAGTCAGAAAAAAAGATAACACCTGGAGATTATGTATAGATTTTAGAGCGCTAAATGCAGTCACGGTAAAAGACGTAATGAAATAACCAAGAATTGATACGGTTTTAGATTCTCTGGGAGGTAAAAAATACTACACTAGTTTTGACTTAATAGCAGGATATTGGCAAATAGCTCTAGATCCAAAAAAAAAGCATAAAGCAACAGTAATCTTAGACGATGGAAGAACGTTCACATTTGAACGTATGCCTTTTGGCTTATCATTTAGTCTAAATTGTTTTAGTCGACTTATGAATTTGGTGTTAAAAGATAACGAACTAGGAAGAAAAAAAGATACCTTGGCTTGTTTAGATGATGTAATCTTGTTTAGTGAAAACTTCGAAGACCACTTAGTTGGACTTACAAAATACTGGAAAAATTCGAAAAAGCAGGCTTAAAATTAAAACCAGAAAAGTTAAAAATAGTAGTGCCAAAACTAGTTTTTCTTGGACATCTGATAAACCAAGGTACTATTTCACCAAATCCAGAAAAATTTACAGTCATAGAAAATTTACAGCATCCTAAAGATCAAAAAAGCTGCAGATCAGTTTGTGGTTTGTTAGGTTATTTCAGACGATATTAAAAATTATGCAACAATAGCACAACCTTTGACAAACCTTTTGAAAAAATCAGGTAAATTCGAATGTCCAACGGACGCAAAGCCAGCGCTGGATGAAATAAAAAGGCAATTATTACAGAAACCAATACTTAAACTACCAGATTTGTCACAAGACTTCTGTTTAAAAGCAGATGCGTCGTTGTACGGAATTGGAGCCATATTATTAAACATAAATTCGGAAGGAGTAGAACCAATAATCCAATACGCCAGCAGGTCACTGACGGAGGCAGAAAGAAAATATTCGACGGTTGTAAGAGAATGCCCAGCAGTTACAGTTTTTACATAATATTTTCGACAATCTTTACTTGGAAAAAAATTTATTTTAGGCGTAGACCAAAAATCATTAATTTGGCCACATACGATGCAAAATACTTCAGCACGGCTGACACGGTGGATACTATGTCTGCAAGCATATTCATATACCCCTATATATATAAAGGGCCGTACAAACATTTTACCAGACTATTTGTCACGAAATCCTGATACGGAAGGAAATTTAATAACAACCATCCAGAACGAACTGGAAGGGGTAGAAATACTATCTAATGAAAATATTCCGAATCATCAAGATAAAGAGGACTTTTGTTTAGCGATGAAATCCTTTTTATGAAAAGGAACGGAACTGCCAGAGCACTTTAAACATTTTTGAAAGACTTAGATAATTTTGATCTAGATGAAAGTAAAAATCTTTTGGCAAGATATTACAGACCATCGCAAGAATATAGAAAAAATGACTTAAAATTATAGCCTAGAGACTCGTAAGTTCCCAGAGAAAAAAATAAACTCAGATCTAAAGTGACATCATAGCTTCCTGCACAAATTTTGTCTCCGGGACGAAACAAAACTTCGCGAATAATGTTCTGATAGGACTCGTCAAAAAGAATTACGTTTCATAAAAGAAATTAATTATTGCCTCGTAACTTTTAAATAGGTGTAGTGAAACTAATTAAATTGTACATATTTAGAATCACTATTAAAAGACGATTCTTTTGATATGTATATGAAAAAAATATTTTGGGGGATATTGAAAAAAAAAACGAAGGAGGTTAGTCTACTGAAATAGGGTCATTGGAAGGTAGCAAATTTGGAGTGAGCTTAATTACTGCTGGTCTCTCGTTGTTAAGTAAATGCGAAGCATCTACTGACCTTTGACTTTCTGAGGTGGCACTTCCGGTCAAATTTGAAAAAAAATTTGTTTTGAAGAAATTTAAAAATAATATTAATAAGAAAAACAGCAAGAGTTTACATTAAGTCGAGACACATATAAGCTAGCTGTAATCTTATTATAAATAGTAGAAGATATAACAAATGAATACTTACCAAACAAGGACAGAAACACCATTAACAGAAATAATCAGGGCGAGGAAATTGCAGGTGAAAGACACCAGTGACAGGACCGTTTGCATTTAAGAATTAAAATTTGCTAAACTTCTTGTCATTGGGGGGGATCCACCAAGCTAACCAAATGTATATCAGAAATAAAGGTCAAATTCGAGAAGGTTTGAGCTGAATGTTCGGGCAAGATTCTAGGACATGCTAGGATAATTAGCATGTTCCGACAATTTTGCCCGTGCACTAAACCCATAAACCTTTAAAACAGGGTAACAGTAAAAAATATCACGAAAGGGACAAATTGCACTTAATTACTATATAAAACTAAGGCAAAAATGAAACTGGGGATAAAAACCAGACGCGAATAATATAAGAGATTATAGAGAAACCGCAATGGGCACTGATAATCCCTATCTCTAAACAAAATTTGGCACGAACTAGGCATTATTTTTTTGTGAAGTACCATAGACAAAGAATATGTGATTGCAATGAAAACCACACAATTTTAGGGAAATCACGATATCGTAAAAATTACATCTTTATGTAGAAATGAGAACTAGCAAATGTGGGTCAAAACTTAATTAAAAGTGTTCTAAAAATCAGCTGAAAAATACAGTACTTTTCTAACACAAACACTTTCGGGCGGAGAAATTTTAATAATTTCAAAAAAATACAGGTTGCGACAATAAACACCCCCCCCCACAACCTCTTAAAAATAAGGGAATGACAAATTTGACTATAGAATGGCAATCAGAGTTAGAAACTTGTAAAGTTATTGAATAAAACATGTAACACATAAATATAGGCTTAGAAAGACCTATTGTACTGAAAAAGCGGAAAAAGACTTGAAAAAAAACCTTTGGATTCATTGAAGTAAATAATCAAAAGAGAAGGAAAAAAGGGTTCAAGTTCAAAAAATAGCCAGACGAATTTAAAGGAGAAGAAATTGAAAGGAGTCAGTTAAACTCTGTTATACGTGCATAGTGAACTGACCAAACGAGATTAGTACGAAATAATTGTACTAAATAAGTACAAAATAAGTAGCATTAATACTACGGATCCACCGTGACAATAGTTAACTCTGGCCGAGATTAATAGAAATATTGGAGATATGCTCCAAGTAGACAGGAAAAACTTTGCTCTCTTATGTGGAAGCCGTTTTCAGAAAAATGACTAGCATGACATGAAAAATTTAAAGAAGGCCCCTTATTAGCCTTAAGGACTTAAGTTGGAGTTGAAACTTAAGACAAGACCACTAAAAGTTGGGAAGTTAAAGTGAAAATAGTCATTATCACTTGTATGTAAAAAAAAAAAATTAATAACCGTGTGCCGAGAAGGCAAGGTATATTTTCTGCAGAAGGGCCACTTTGTTTGAGAACAGAATAGCCCAAGAGGAAACTATGGCCACAAATAAAAAAAAGTGTGGCAACTCTATAAATAATTAATTATTGTATGTGCAGGTTCATAATAGTCCTTTTAGCTGTAGCCGATGACAAGAGGACCTGGAAACATTGTAAGGAGCTACCAGAAGGTAGTCCTGGTAAGAAAATTTTCAGAGTACAGGCAGGAGTCAATTGATAATGGCATAACAAGTATAAGGGGAACAGCAAAATTTTTTAGCTTATCAGATCTAAGCTGTAAATGGAGCAATGTCTCAAAAGGACATTAAAGCTGAAAAAAAGAGATTACAGACAAATACATTTTTTGCTAACTGTCTCAATTACCTGAAAATTCAAAAAGAATTAAAAACCTCAAAAGTTTGAATAAACAAACAGGCATATAGTAAGCTAATGAGTTGTAAAGTTGTAAAATAAAGATAAGAAAATGTATATAGTCGTATATGGAAAAGTTATATAGCGCTAACAAATGTTGTTGAGAAAATATATAAAGTTATAAAGATATTTTGAAAACCCTTTATAAATATGGAATTGTTATCATACAAAAAAATTGTAGATATGCGCATTTTAATAGCAAAATCATGTTATATGAACTATTGCCAAGCCCTTATATAGAGACTAATCACAGTTATTAGTTATAGTGTATAAATCTATTTGTTGGAGTTGATTTTTTTTTGTATATATTTTAATTGCAGTTAAGACTTATCAGATAAAAGTCTTGACGGACTTATTTAAAGTTGTACAAACAAAAAATATTTAATAAATTATTAGGGTACATAATTATTATTTGTTTTAACAATTAAGTTATGTATCAACATAACTTCTGTTATATATATATATATATATATATATATATATATATATATATATATATATATATATATATATATATATATATATATATATATAACCTAAACTATCCATGTAAATATAGTGAATTAATCTGTTGAGTATTTTTGTTTTTTATTTTGTTTTTTATATCATTCAAGAAGTATTCTACATTAATACTTTATAAGGCATTAACAAAACACTAATTGGAAATAATTCCAATGCTAGTCTATACAGTGTTTTATTTTTTTAATACTTTAAGTTTTAACCAGTAGTTAAATATCGTATCTAGTTTTGCGACTTAAAAAAAATACTTGTGTAAGTTTATTACACAGTGCTTGTGTATATACTATGTTTTTATTTACTTTAAGTTTTAACTAGTGATTTAATGTTATATTTAAATGTTTGACTTGTCATAAATGTTGACGAGTCAACGTATAAATATTTTTATTGTGAAATATTCCGTTAAGTATTAAGTTTGAAAAGTATAATCCAGAGTAAAACGAGAGAAAATAATTAAAAGTAATTATCCTTTACAAAATATAGTGTTTCTTTTTAATATATATGTAACACTTTGTTTTTTGTGTATTCTAATGTGAATATTTATTTTAGATACAGCCTAGTTTTTTTTTTAAATCAAATTTTTGTAACATCCTGTCGGATCCATTTTTTCAATCATTTTTTTACGCATTTTTGGAAAGTAACAAATTTCGAAGCCAGTTCAAATGTAACCTGATACTAACATCTCATACCATCAGAAACCAAACCATACCTGATCAACTGATATTTTGGAAACTGTATGCAGTATTACAGACTTTACTACAAGTTCATCAGAAAGTGAGGCAAAATCAGAACTTAATTTAGGCCTAGAGAATGTGCTACATAGCTTAAATGGCTTAGATTATTGAAAGAATGTGAAAATAATTTGTGCTGGAAAAATATGTAAAAATTTTAAAACCAAAAATATTATTTGTAATTTATCCAAGGCATATTCTAATCCTGAAAAATTAACGGTTTATCAACCATATCTCACAGACAAATTAAATTATTAATGGGAATTAAATTTAATCTCAAATAATTCATAAACGTTTCTAATATAACTTGAAATCTAATTTAAGCAGAACCACTAATATAATACTTAAGCTGCTTGGGGTCAAGCTAAAACAGAAGATGCATATGAAAAGGGTAAAAAGAGTACTTTCCAGTCCTAGAGACAGAGAAAAAGAGAAACAAGGATGAACTTCAAAATTAAAATCCTTCGACAAAAAAAAGAACATGGCCTATATTTGACCATAAGCATGACCCTAAGGAAACCCATTGAGGGTATATGCACATAATGACCCAAAGATGGCAAAAATACAAAAGTTTCGAAATACCACTTGTTATTAAAATAAAGATACACATCCTGGAATGTGTAAGCTTGGAGGGAACTTGCTCAATAACCAATTTCCTGGCTAAGTGCGTCAATGAACCGGATGGGCGCGGTTGGTTTTTCATATATATATACTGAGATTTTTGAGACTGAGATGGGACTCTTTGACTTGCAGGGTGAACCTTTGCCCGTTTATTATCTTATTAGAAATACCTTGGAATATTGTCGAATTATTGTAAGTGTCTAAGTATCTAATTATATGTTATTATAGTTTTTTGAGACTTGTGGTCTACTTGGGACAACCAGTCCCAGTAGAATATATATATATATCATCAAACCTTGTATCAGTACATGCTAACTGAATAAAAGTATTGTGTAATAGTCAGCCTTTCTACAATCTAAATTTAGTTCCTCGAAAAATACCCAGCTAGTACGCCTCATTAGCCGGTCATAGACTAAGCCACACTACCTAAGTTTAAATACCTTAGGGTAATAGTTTATCTCCCCTATAAATGGAGAATAAAGATATCTACCACAACTTCACCTAAATACCATAAAAATCACCTTACCACATTTTTACTTATTAAAGTTAAAAAAGTGAAACATTTAAAATGTGTTTTGTTTTCAGTCCTCTATCGTTTTTCATGTGCTAATTTTTCCTTTTTAATAATTTTTTTTTTACAGAAACATCATCAACTTTTGATATTTCTAGTATAATCAGTAGTTTTCTTGTATGACGCCGAACTACAATTTTGACTCAAAAGGGACAAGAGAACATTCTAAACATACTTATATTCTATGCAAAACAATATTGACTAGTGTTTACTTTTTGTGGCGCATGGTACCCACCAAAGAGTATGACATACAGTAAGCAAACAACACTTGTGATTTGGGCAAAACTAAATGAGGAGGGGATCAGTTGAAAACTCCTTATGAAATCTCACCATTCTATGATGAGTAATAGTTGAGTTATGGTTCACAGCTCAGTCCTCATCTGAAATTTCGATTCTTCTATTATTTTTTTTTCTTGAATTTGGAGCTATGCCCTTCTAAAACCTGCATGTTATATTTACCAATATTGCCGCATTTCGTACCCGTCTTGGTACTGGATACAGGCATATACACTGGAATTTTTTAATCTTGGATCACTGATAAACTAAATCTAAAGGGTTTATAATTTAGTATTTCAAGGGGTTAGGCGACAAGCCCGCAGGACTTTTCTAAAAATTAATTACATAAAACTATCAAAAAAGAAGTTTTTTTTAAGAAAAGTCAGGGCCATATTAAGCCACCAGCAGAAATAAATTCCTATAATAATTCGAATATCAAAACGACCAGAAGTTACTAATAAAGAATAAAAGAAACACAAAACGAACAGGAATTAAAATAAACCGTCACAGGAAACAGAGATAGCAGGTGTTAATATAGATGAATATATAAATCTTAAAACAAGTGAAAATTAAATTGAATTTTCAAGTCAAATTTAAAACCAAAAAATTACTACAAAAGGGATTTTGGATACTGCTCTATTCCCCCCTTCCTTAACCGTAAATGCTTAGAGTTATTGTGTCATTTTCGTTTCATTGAAAACTATATGCAGCTTGACCACTATGCTTTTGTTTTTCATAACATCGACGACAAATAAATATATAAATCACTATAATAATCAAGATGATTAAAAAGAACTAACAAAAATAAACTTAATATTTAATATATAAAAATATCAATTACTGGAAACTAAGCAATTGAACATTTCTTTTTCGCAGTCATCTCTACTGTTATTTTCCAATGTTGTAAATTAAAAAAAAAAAATTTTGTAAAATATTTCGTTTTCAGAACAGCGCAAATGACGCAACAGACTTTTGCTTTAGACTTTTACGCTAAAGGAATGGGGAAAAGGGCAGTAGCCAAACTCATGTTTGTAAGAATTTTTGTTTATTTTAAGTTTGACCTGAACATTCAATTTAGTTTTTGCTCATTTTAAAATTTATTTATTAATCTATATTAGGACCTGTTATCTCTGTAACAGGTAGACAAATTTTTGATAACTTTGATGCAGATAGTCTTTTGATTTAGCTCAACATACCCCCCAGTCCCCAAAATTCCATCTCAATACCCTTAGTCTTTTCGAACACACCAAGGATCAAACATTTCCCCCTTTCCCAATGATAAATCACGTATGTTAAAAATGGGAAAATCGGATAATTTACAATCTTCGCCCAAGGGGATGTGAGGACAGGGCATCCCGAGAAAGATAGCTATTAGACCTTGTGACTATTTTGAATAAAAAGACTTTTTTAGATTTCTATCAATGTAAAGGGGAACATCCAAAACGGACCGAGGAGGGGTGCTTGTTGCTCTACACTGCTTTTCAACTTCCCTCCCAACGTGATTTAAAGTTCCACTTTTATACCCTTAGCCATTCCTTACATATTGCTATTGTAGTCTTTTGACAAACCTCCTGTATATAGTTTGTTTTGATTTTGTATGACATCCTCCTCAACATTTACTAAAGGTTTTATCTTAATACCCTTAGCCTTTTTGGAGACCCGGAATCAAGCATACCCCTTTTCCCAATAACCAGCCTTATATATAAACAATGGGCAACTTATATAATATACAGAACTTTTCCCAGGGACTCTTGGGAGTTTTGTAATCCATGGATATAGTTATTCGACTATTTTGAACAAGATGAATATCCGAAAAATTTGATCAGATGTATTTGGGGAGATTGCAGCTAAAAAGGGCATGAGTGAGGACTGGTTGCCCTCCGATCTTTTTTCAACATTCCCCTCAGCTTGCCCTGAAAGTGAAAAACTCAATGTCCTCAGCCGTTCTGGAGATATCGTAGATACACCTTTTTGAAAAACTGGATTTACATAGTATCTTTTAATTTGGCTAAACATGCCCCTCAATATCTCGTGACGCTTCACCTTAATACAGATAGCTTTCTCGAATACACTCATTATCAAACATTCCCCTTTTACTAACGATAATTACTGCAATTAAAAAGGGTAAATTGTATAATTTACATATCCTTGCCCTGTGGTTTTGGGAGGCATTGCATCCCCGGAGGCATAGTTACTACACCGTTTGAACAAATCACTTATTCAAAGTTTTGATCAGTATTGAGAGGAGGGAGCATCTTAAAAGGGCAACAGGGCTTGTGAGCCTCCAATCACTTTTCAAAATCCCCCCTCAACAAACCCTGTAAGTGCCAACTCGATATCCTCAGCCGTTCTTTAGATATTGCTGATACACTCTTTTGACAGCCAGCATGCACATAGTATGTTTTGGTTGTGTTCGGTATTCCTTTCCAAAGCTGTGGAGGGTTATATCATCCTCATAGACGTAATTGCTCTATCTTTAGACTATTTTGAGCAAAATTGTTATTTCAGAACCTCGATCGAATGTTTTTAGAGACAGGTCAGCTAAAAAGGACATGAGGAGGCTGGCAGGGCTTCAACCACTTTAAAACATCACCCTAAACACATCCGTCCTGAAAGTATCAACTTAACACCTCAGCCGTTCATAATATATTGCAGAACCGCCTTTGAGATAAACTGGATGGACATAGTGGCTTTTGATTTAGTTTAAAATACCCCTCAAAATTCTCTTAAATTTCGGAAGTTTCACCTTAATATCCATGGCCTTTTCAGATATACCCAGAATAAAAACTTTCTTCTTTTCTTAAGGATAAACCCTGCATGTAAACTACGGATACACTGCATATCTTATAATCCTTGCCTCTGACTGTGGGGGTGTGGCATCCCTGGAGACATAGCTATTTGGCGTTTTGACTAGTTTGAACATAAATACAATTACAATTTTTCAACCATTGTTAAGGAGAGGGGGCATATAAAAAGGGTAAGGACGGGGAGGGACTGTTTGCCCTCTAATCTCTCTTTAACATCCCCTCAACATACCTTGAGAGTTTCAACCTAACACTCTCAGTCTTTTTTTTAGATATTGCTGATATTCTCTTTTCACAACCTGCGAGGACAAATTGTGCTCGACATTCCTCTGAACATTTAATTGAAGTTGCACCTCTAACATACCCTCTTTTATTAATAAAAAACTTATTTGTTAGCCATAGACAACTTGCATAACTTACAGCCCTTGAACCGGGGGCTGGAGAAGAGGGAGAGGGTTGTGAACAGCAGAGGCATACTAATTTTTTCTTTGGACTATTTTGAAAAAAATGGCTATTTAAAATTTTTGATCGGATGCATTTGGGGAAAAAAGGGCGTGGAGCAGTTGCCTTGTGATCGCTTAGAATCTTAAAAATGGCAAGGGAGCTTTCAAAAATGGCTATCTCAAAATTTCAATCGGATGCATTTGGAGAAAAGGGAGAATTTAGGGGGATGGGCTGGTTGCCCTCCAACCACTTTCCATTCTTAAAAAGAGAACTAGAACTTTTAATTTCCATTCGAATGAGCCTTCGAAGTTTATGAGATCACCCCTTCCATAAAAACTTTGTACGTTAACAATGGGCAACTTGAATATCTCACAGCCCTTCCTTCGGTGGCAGTGGCGTTTTTCAGCCCTGAAGGCATAGTCTTTTGTCCTTTGGACTATTCTGAACAAAATGCCTGTCTCAAAACTTTGATCTGATTCCTTTGGAATAAAAATGCATTACTTTTCCCCAAATACTAAAACTATTGCTTCGTATATACTGCATCAGTTGTCTGTACATTTTAAGCAAAAATTATTTACGTGCCTTAATTAGCCTAGGTCGAATATTACTTCTTCCTAAAAACTTTTGTGTAAAAAACTCGGCAGTTGATTAAGATAATTCCACTGGAAAATTATACAAAAGATAAACTTTATTTTCAAACAATACTCATACTTAAAATGAAAAATTGTATATCCAGTATATAAACAGGTGGCGACAAATATCCGTTATCATTAGTCATGTTCGTTGAGGCAAAAACCTTGTTTTACAGTCGATATTTATCAAATTGTCTTAGTATCAGTGTTTAAGGCCTTAAGGCATTACTTGTATGAAAACTTGACCATTCCCGCAGTTTACAACCCCGGAAAAAATCCTGACATAAACTCCGGTGGCATCCATGCCCAAACATGACGTCAAATGAAAATGAGATGTACAACATTGAAATTACCCTAGTTTCAGACCCTTCACAAAGACTTACAGTCCCCTTTCTTGAAAAACAAGGAACATCACATTGTTCGAAGCCCAGCACTGATTTTTTAGTTTTTTCCCCCTAGTTTTAGCAAACTCCAGTAAGATATTAAAGAGACAACTAAGGATTTGAATGAAAGTTAATGTTAACTACCACATATTTGGGTAGACTGAAACGAATGGTGTCACGTTTGAGGATTATGTGCCAATTCCAGAATAGAGTTAGGCAACTGGTTACTTCTTCTTGAGAAAAGTGTTATTAATAGAAATTGCTCAAATAAACATAAATTCTCTTGGACGCATAGATAAACCACCACTTCAGGCTGTGCCACATGGAATTAAGACTTGATATTTTCTAAATATTATAATAGAATGATTAAAGAAATCATATCTCAGCCTGGATGGCAGAGTACTCATTCAAAAAGCATTCTATAGGTATGGGAATCGATAATCCTCCTCTCTATTTTTTCCAAAAGGAAGAATGCGAAACTCAAATATTTAGCGTTGGTAGATATTAAATTATCTTGTTTCAATCATTTGGAATATCCTATATGGGTTATTGTGCAGTAAAAAAAAAAAAAAAAAAAAAAAAAAAAAAAAAAAAAAAAAATGTAGACTAAAATTGAAACTTGAAACCCCACAAAATTATGGACTGTAAAATTATTTTTTATTCGTTTCTACTTAAACCAAACGTTTTACTAATTAACGCAAAAAAGGTGCGATTCCGCACCCAGTGTAATACACAATACAGAAGCGTAAAATTACGTTCCTAAAATCGACGTTCTTAAATTTGGAATAATCACTGTTTGTGATAAGAGTTTTTTTCGTATTGATTACAATCCCTTTTAAACTCATAGAAGCCCCCTTCCCGTAAAACAACAAACCAATAGTTTCAATCCTGCAGTGCTACCTCTCACAGAGTCTATTAAAGAAAAATACGCCTTGATTTCTACTTCTGAAGGGAAAGCGGACTTAATTTTACAAAGATGTCTCAGATATACATTTGCGGTAAGAGGTTCACCCCTGGTTTTCCCTTATGCCAAGATTGAGCCTCTAGGTGAACAAAATCCATAAATTTCTATTCTGCAAACTACTGCTACACCCATGATACTAAATACCTTGTAAGCTTATTTGGAAAAATAACAGGAACAGCACTGGTTTTAACAAACTCCAACAAACCTAGCCCTTTGCGTGAAATTGCTAGGGCTTCTCAGATTGTCAATGGTGATTCTTTCCTATAGTCTAACTACTATTAAATTTCTTCAGACTATACCGTCTAGTCATAAAAAAAGAAAAAAACCCAGAAAGACTTGTATGATAATAAGTACTATTTCAGGAATCTAGTAAACTATTCAAAAACTCGTTTATACACGGTGCAACTCTATCTGGGTGTTCTAGATGAACCCAGTGTCCCCCATCTACTTCTAGATAATTAAAACTTTTGCAATATTTAGGGTAAAGGTCTCTAAATTCACGGTAAACTTCGTCTGGTTCATAACTTGGCGCATTTTTTGACTTAATTAGCAACAACTCACATCTTATATTCCTCAGTAGTTTCTTTTGTTCTACTATAGAAAACCTTTGGATACTTGCAGTATTTTGCCGCAAGTCTCTAGTAAAATAGTAGCCTTTTCCATTTGGCGCTTTAGCTGCGCCTCTTTTCAATAAAACTCTAGCACCCTCAGATGATAAATTACCCAAGGTTCCTTCAACGTATCGTTTAACCAAAGTTTCCATAGGTACAGCTTGAGGTTCAGAATTGAGCATTTTATGCTCGGCTAATAAATTTTCTTCAATTGCTTCTCCAATGTCTTGTGTGTGCCACGCAAGGGGCACTGTTACTGGCTTTACCATATCTAAGCTGACTAGCTTTTCAACTTTCGCAGGAAATACAGAAGCGTAAACAAGACCAAAACCACCGCCCATACTGTGTCCTATCATCGAGAATTTGTCTAAATTAAAATATTGAGCTACTCGGTGGTACTGAACTACTAAATCCCAAACGTTATACAACATTCCTGGTGGATAAGGCGTCGAAAATCCATGCCCTGCAACATCAAGAGCGATGTACCGGAATTTCTTGTTGAGAAGTGGAATTAGTCGATCGAAAGTTCCAGCATTGTCTTGCCATCCATGGTAGCACAGGATGGGATTTCCCAACGGATTGCCCCATTCTTTAGCTATAACAAAAAGATATAAGTAAATAAATATGATAACTGACATGCTGTTTTTCAAATAATCATTATTAGTATATTGTTAATAATCCGAAAACCATACGAGGCAAAACGATGAAGCTATAAAAAAGAGGAAATAAAAGCAGACTAATTCTTAAAAACAGAAAATAAACACATTTTACTATATATTGAGAACACTTGACTCTTAAACTACGATTCAGAGTAGCTCCCTTTCAAATTAAGACAGTTAACATGGTGCACCAGCTTACCGATAACCTCTAAATAAAGCTTTGTCGCCTCAAACTTCGACCATTTCTCTTAGCGTGAGGCTGAGGGCAGCACATACGCAGGCAGAAGGGTAAATTTGGACCAATACACCCTCCCATATTCCGAGATTATTAAGACTCATCCTGTAATTTCTTATATTTTCCCATATCATTTACCGATTGTTTGCATTTTCCAAATTTCTTTCTAATTCTTTCAAAAGTCATGTGCCCCCATTTTATCTAAGCATTCCCCCACTAAGTACATATTTACCTGCGATAGCTAAGAGCCCTCTTTGTTCGCATAGAAAAAAAAACAACGGAAAAAAACGTTCTAAAAAACTAGCCCCAGAAAAACTTGTTCCTGGAAAGCTTGCTCATGGAAAACGCGGCCCAGGAAAACTCATTCCCAATGAGAACTGACATATGGACAACTAACTACAAGAAAACCTACTAATAGAAAATCTGACCCCATGGAAAAATAACCCTTGGAAAACTTAAATAAAAAAAGTTCTATTTGGATATATATACTCTAATTGAAGAAGATGCCTTTTTGCCAAAGCAAAATTATTTTCCTTTACCAATCAATTATTTTTCAGGTAACTTCACTATAGGCAAATTATGACTCCCTCGAATCAATTTTCCACAGATTCCCCCCCCTCTCGCTCTCAGGGGAAACTTTTTGCACATGGCCTACGGTATAAAATTGTATGCTACTTATAAGCAGCATCACCTCTATGAACTGTTATAAGATAGCAGAAATCAAAGCCTTAATGAATTTATTAGAGTTTATACTACAAGCGTGGATTTCCCCCAAACTAAATAACTAATTCCATAATACACACAAAACGAGGTCAATCCCCTTCAGCCTTTCAGAATCAACGCATTAGCTTTGACTTAGTAAAGAGCGAAATAAATTCCATGTATTAATTGTCCTGTCAATTTGATACGGGAGACGTTGTCATAGGAGGTTGCGAGGGGCCCATTCAAAAGATTTTTAAGCACATCTGCCCACAGAGGAGGAGATTAGGCAGATTCTCTCTTATTTTTCAAGAGGCAAACTCCGGTGACAATTTTTAATGGCTAATATTCAAGGACGAGGTTTAACCGGATCAATTGAGTGTGCCTTTTCTTGGGGCAAGAATGCTCGGTGCAATTTTCTGCAAATCCTGGGAACATTATTTTTGATGGCACTTTTGCAGGACGTTATTTCTAGAGGCAAGTTTTCTTTGAAGTATTATTTTTTCTCTGGGAGCAAGCATTCCAGGGGCATGTTTTCGCGGTTTTAGTTTTCGCTGGGAAAACTTTTTCCTGGACTGATTTTCCAAGAACAAGATTTCCTCAGGGAAGAGAATTTTCCCTATGCGAGTTCTCCAGAATTAAGTTTGGTGTCGCCATTACCTCACACACTGGTAGATATATTAATCAAAGCTTTTCCCGTTTGGTGATAAACAAGACGATATTACCAAACCACAAAATTCTGCAAAACTTGTTTATATAATATCAACATTAATTTTGTAAACATAAATCAACTCATTTCTATTTTGTGGCCGTGAAGGACCATAATTTGACTATCCGATATATCGATATTTTTACTTTTGATATATAGAAATCGATATTTTAGATCAGGTTTTTGCTCAGACTAACTCTTGGTTTTGCCAATTTTCAATTATAAAAGTTGTTATTTAAGAGTTTTTTGCATATTTTTTTTAAAACTTTGAATAATATAGGTTAAAAAAATAAATGAAAATTTGATTACATAAATGAATATCAAGAAAACCCAAATTTGAGAGTACTCGGATTTAGGAAAAAGAAAAATAAACTACTGGCTAGTTTTGGCAATTCAAAAAGCAACATTTCCATGTTTTCTTTGGGGTTGGGATGCATTTTTCTGTGATTGACTGACCAATCTTGGATAAAACTCTCATAAGGGATACAAGTGGCGGGTACAGACATTAATTCCGTGGCAACCTCTTGTCGGTATTTCTGACATCCCATATCACGAGACTTGGGTGGATCAGTTTTTCTTGGAAATATAGACTCTCTATTGAAAGTCTGTAGAACCGTAATAGATTCATCTGCTGGCGAAACATGTTTGGCATTGAATACTGAAACTTCGTTATGTGAACCCCACAAACTGTCTTGATTATGTTGTGGCTGGATCCCAGTGACTGTCACGGTACTTGTATCTATTAATACAGATTGAGCAGCTAGCACGGCCATGTTCATCTCTCAAGATAGAGAAGATCGTCAGGGGATACACACATTTTTTTTTCAAACGCAGTTCATGGTATGTGGCAATCGTGACGGGTGTGATCCGACCAAGATCTACAAACCTATAGGGCTTAGCCAGCAATGATATTAGTTTGAGTTTGAAAACGTAGAAAACGTAGTTTGAGTTTGAGAGCAGGCTATCCTAACTTATAAATACAGATGTGCATGCTGTGCATCAGTATGTGTGAGTCAATGGATTAAATACGTTATTCTTCTTCTTCTCGGCCATTTTCGAAAAAAAAATTGAATACTACTGCTACTACACACAAACTACTGGCTAGTTTTGGCAATTCAAAAAGCAAAATTTCCATGTTTTCTCTTGAGTTTGGATCCATTTTTCTGTGATTGACTGACCAATCTTGGATAAAACTCTCATAAGGGATACAGGTGGCGGGTACAGACATTAATTCCGTGGCAACCTCACCAGCCTGCAGCACCAAGCCGCGTGAGGCCAACATTTCTAGGCACGCTCCTCCTCCATCTCAATATGTTCAAAGCCTCTCACTTTACACCCTCCCAAGAAGTACCCATTTTCACAAATCTTTCCCTACGGAATCCTTCATCACATTCAGGGACAACTTTTTTCGACACTGGTATAAGGGCCATAAGGACAGGGACGACTTTTACCTTGGCAATCTCCAAGCCTTCATCCACAGGACGTGTCCTAGCCATCTCAACCTTTCCCTTATTATAGCCCTAGAGAGCGGGATCGAACCACATTTTCCATACAGCTTACTGTTTGAAATAGGGTCAGACTATCGGGTGCACAAAGCAATCAGTTAGCAATTTCTCTGGGAAACATCGAGAAAATCCTTCGTCTTTTGGAGTGCCCACACTTCAGAAACATACTAGACCACCGTCGTCAATGTAGCTTCTAATATTCTGATCCTGGTTTACATACTTCTATTTTGTTCTTCAATTTTTTTTTTTTAACTGTGAAGAAATACCCTGGGCTTTGGCTATTCTACTTTTAACATCTTCACTGCCCCCATCGTCTTCACTAATAATTAATTTGAAAAACGTTTCCACAAAATGAGTTTTTCAAAGAAAAGTAAAGGGCTCAACTAAACCAAAAATGAGCAGAAATAAAGTTGAATAATCTTCCAAGCATAAAACCACCACAAATCACCATTAATAAATGAATGGAAGCCAAAACAAACAGAAATTACAATAAATAAGCGAGTCAAACTCAAAACGAGCAAAAATTAACATGATTAGGGTTGACAACCCCCATACGTTATCAAGACCAGAATATAATTTGAATTTTAATGAAAACAAAATACCAAAAAAAATGTTTTTAAATTTTGGCTTTAACGAATAAAAAAAATATTAGGACTTTAAGGAATAAATATCAGTATATGTATATACAACTGACAATTCAGTCATTTGTTTTTCTTTCTGTAATAAAACCTTTTATTAAAGAGCCAAAGGATTTTAGCCCTTTTATTAAAGAGTTTTATTCAGTTATTAACTGAAAATGTAGAACCCTTTTATTAAAGAGTTTTATTCAATTATGAATCAGATATCAGCTGAGTAACATCTTTTGGCTAGTGCTGTTTACCTAAGTTGATGTGAAATAAAATGAATTGAAAAAGCAAAGTGGGCGGAGTTTTGTTATTTGAATGCGAAAAAGTTCTTATCAGACGATATCTCGAAAAATCTTGAAATCGTAACGGAGTTGCAAAATACGCTGAAATCAATCGATACAAGATTGGCTAATCTGGAGAATCGAGTGATTTCTATAGAAAATGCTCAAGCTATATTACAGTATTACAGTCTAATGTTGCTCAAGTTGAAAAAAGTTGCAATGCAGTAAATGCAGAAGTAATTTCACTAAAAACGCAAATGCATATATAGTACCCAGTGAGGCAAAACTTCACTGTGAAATGCCTTCGTCGTTGTCGGCAAGAATGATGTCGGTGGAATATTTATCTACAGATAATAACATTATTGTTTGGAATACGGTTTGTGATGATGTAGGCCATGCTAAAAGTTTATTTCAAGAAATACTTGTCAATGGTTTAGAGTTAAAAAAGGTTAAGAAAAATACAGTTGTTATGATTTACAGTTGTTAAGGATAAAAAAGAGCAAAAGTTTTTGAATGTGAATGTTAAATCAAGTAAAGCGAAAATTATGATCTTATGCAAAAAGAAAAAACAAACTTAAGAATAAGACTTAGATAATTTCTAAAACCACATTGACCTGCCATAATATAATGACGAAACGATAAAAATTTTCTTCATCTTTTTATTTTTTTTTATTTTTTTTTTATATTGACTCTCTGCGTTTACTTTTGGTTTTTTCTTCGTCTTTTTTTGGCATTTTCCTTAAATATAATTTTTTTTTGCGCGCTGAAGAAAAGCTGCGGTTGTCTTCTCGAAATATTCGCTTTATGTGTTTTTTTCAGTATTTTCGTATGGCCTTAAAAAAAGCCCATTTTTGATCATTTCTTCTTTACAGAATAAGGCTTTCGGTTCAAATAGAGGTGTGAAAAATGTTTACGTCAGTGATGATGCTCCATTCTCAGTTCGTGAAGCGAGGAAGAGACTTTACGGATGAAATCTAAGTTAAGTAGTATGACTGTCCTGGTTGGGTGTCTAATACTGTTCCTCCATTCATTCAGATAGAGAGAGAGGGTGTTATAAAAGTGGAGTATAAGTAGGCCTACAATGAACCAATACCGGAACTAGTTGACTGTCGATTCTAGTGTTTTACTTGTTTTTTTTTTTGTTTTTTTTTTAAATTAAGAGGCATTTTTCTGCTACTATCAAATGAATTTTGTTATTGTGGTAAGCGACACAAGTAGGCTACAAGTATGAACCTAATGGAGAAAAGTAATTATATTTTTCTTCGATTGCATTGTTTGTTCTTTTTTATTTTTATGTGATTTCCCCCCTTTTCTATTCTATTTTTTTGTCATTTTTATCTTTTTATTGTTAGTTTTGCTTATGGGAAATTTTATTTTTAACTTATTTTCTCTTTTTTTCAGTTTTTTCTCTTCTGTTATTGATTACGACCTGCAGCTGAAGACCACTTCTAATTGTTGTAAGTAGTTTCTGTGGTTGTTGATATGTGATATATTGTAAGTATTTTCTATTTCTTCGGGCGTCCTTACTTCTGAATGAAAGTCACAGAGCGTCAGTAAACTAAAACAAAAATAAATAGAAAGAAAAATTGTAATCTTTATAATCAGTTTTGAATTATTACTTCAGAATATCTTTAAACGACCAATAATTATGGCGTGAATTCAATTCATCCATCCTGTTTATTCTGCACAGAATCATAACTGTTATAGGATTTGTATTCTCCTGGGAGGTTATCAACAGTCTTAGCGTTAATTTTACTTACTTTCCATCGTAGTTTTGATTTGCAAGGCAATTTACAAATACTTCTTCAATTAAATTACCATTGGAAATATACGTCAGGCAGTTCGATTTCATTGAAGTCATGTTTTGGAAGATTTTCATTGACGCTCTACAAGTTTAATTCTAAACGACTGACTGAAAAAAATCATTTGAACTTTCGCCTAAGTTATATTGATTTATGCAAATTTATTTTTAATGGCAATTTCACGTGATGTCAAGAATGAACTCTTTCCCGATCTTACAGGACCGTACGTTCACTAGCGTTGAATAATGCAAAAGCGCACGAGTTAAAGTTTCGGATTCGTTTGCACAATTTACTAGCAGGCAGATGACTTCGTAAAAAAAGGGCAAACCAATTCATTGGTAAACTGTGCAGGTGGCAATACATTTCGATCATCCAAGCAGCGACCGTCCAAATACAGGGCTCCACAGTGACCACAAATAATGCTGAAGGGTCCCAATGATCTATAATTGAGACTTGAATAATTTACGGCATCTTTGTAGGTTAGAACTAGATTCTGTGCCATAGCTCGTGTCCGTCAAATATTTGAATGGTGTTGTTCCTCTAATCGCAAATTTCGATGTGCATCATTTTTGGCTGCGGTTCGTTTTGATGCTCGTTTTCACATGTCAAAAGAGCTAGTGCCTTTTTCAATAATTGAGAGTGATTTGATGGCAACTAGCGCCCATTTCACGTCAACTAATTTCCAAAACACATACAATAAACATTTTTTGATATTTAGATCTCTCAATGTAGTTGAAACTTCTAGACATCGGGTAAACTGGAATGGTAACCTCATCGAAGACCTCAGTAAAATGGTTTTAAGTTATGCCTTTGGGTCATAGAAAGTTTATTTAGAAAATTGTTGTATAAATCATTGGCAGCAAGATCGCACTGCCTAAGTAAAGAACGGGGACACTCGAGAACGAGACAAGAAACGGGGACTAAGTAAAGAGGAGGACACTCCCTCACAACCCTCAGGGCAAGGGTTTTAAGTTATATCCCTGGGAGCATATAAGAACGATGTTGGCACAATGTATTATTTATATATTATTTCCTTTGGAGCAGGGCACTTTGTATCGAAAAAGTTGTCGTTGTAACTTCGAAAAGTAGTTAATCAATTGGGAATTTAAGTGGCTTCTGCTTTTGACAATAGTCGAAAGTGATTGGACGGCAACTAATACCCCATTCACACCCACCAATTTCCAAAACGCATTCAATCAAAGTTTTGAGATAGCCATTTTGTTCAGCGTAATTGATTTCCAAATAGAAATTATGTTTTTGAGGACAGTCTGCCCTTAGGGAAAGGGTTGTAAGTTCTGCCCTGGATGCATACAAGGTTTTTTTTATAGAAGGCGTTGTCGCAGAAACTTTAAAAAAAGCTCCTTCGATTGGAAATTCAAAGGGCTAGTGCCCTTTTTAATAGTCGAAAGTGATTAGAGGGCAACTATCCCGCCTCTCACGCCCACCTTTTCCCCAAACACATCTAATCAAAACTTTGAGATAGCCATTTTATTCAAGGTATTTTTAAGTTCTGTGAATTAGGTCTTTGAGGATGACAGCCCCCCCCCCCCCACAGCCCTCAGGGCAAGGGTTGTAATTCATGCCCTGGGGGCATATAAGGTTTTTATAGAACGCGTTGTCATAGAAACTTCAAAAAGGGCTTATTCGATTGGAAATTGAAATGGCTACTGCCCTTTTTGATAGTCGAAAGTGATTAGAAAGTAACTAACACCCCTTCCAAGCCCACCATTCCCCCAAACACATCCAATAAAGATTTTAATATAGCCATTTTGTTCCACTTCAAAAAGGGCTCATTCGATTGGAAATTGAAATGGCTAGTGCCCTTTTTGATAGTCGAAAGTAATTGGAAAGTAACTAACACCCCTTCCAAGCCCATCTTTTCTCCAAACACATCCAATCAAGATTTTAGATAGTTATTTTATTCAACGTATTTAAAATTTAATCGTATTGTAAAATTTGCACTTTAATGAAAAAATACAAATGAATGTGCATTGTCAGTTTAATATACATATACTGATATTTAGTAATCAAAATGTTAATATTATTTGATTTATGGTATTCACGTGATGGTAAGACAGTAAACCTTATCGATTTTGCTACTATAAACCGAAAACTGGCATGATTAACACAAGATATTTGGTTATGTAGAGTGGTCTTTATTGATGATAAGAATAAGGATCACTATCTGACTGTGTCAAGGGTTAATCTAAAGCTAAAACTCCTGAAGGGTAACTGACTCCTCAAACATTATGATATTGGTAGACTCCAGGATAATAATTTGAGAGAAAGTTTCCAGGAACAGTTGAATACTAAACTTAAGAGTTTAAAAGTTGATAATGTGGAAGATGGTTGGAACAATTTTATAAAAATAATTTGTGAAGTTGCTGAAGGTGTATTAGAGAAGAAAGCTAGAACTGCAGCTAAGAATATTAGTGAAAAAGCTTTATGTTTAATAGAAAAGAGAAAGGACTTGTACAAGAGTTATCTGAATGATAGATCGTATGAAAACAAAAGAAATGTAAAGAAAGTAGAAAAAGCATTAAAATACGAAATAAAGAGGTGTGAAGTAGAGCCCATGGATACAATTATCAAAGATCTAGAAGATGCAGCTAGACAGCATAAAAGTAAAATGCTGTACTGGCATGTTAATAAATTGAGAGGGAATAGTCAATCCGGACTTGGCCCAGTTAAAGATAGGAATGGGGTCGCAATTAGAGACAAGGAAAAAACTAAAGCGAGATGGGCCGAACATTTTGAGAACTTGCTTAATCGAGATAGAGTTGCAGGAAAAAATATAGAGGAAAATGAAAAAGTTTGTGATACTTTGGATGTGAAGGAAGATTTGTTTTGAGAGGAGGAATTAGCAACGGTATTAAAAGGATGAAAGAATAATAAGGCTCCAGGTGCTGATAGGGCGGTAAATGAGCTTCTTAAATATGGTGGCTCTGAGGTTAGAAATAAGTTATTGAAGATTATGAATATGATTTTTGAAAAAGGGGAAGTATCTAACGATTTTAGGAAAACCTTAATTAAGCCACTTTATAAGAAAGGTGATAAAAGTGAGTGTGGTAATTATCGAGGCATTAGTCTGGTCTCTCTAGGTAGCAAATTACTTAGTAATATGATACTTTTTAAACTGAGAGATGCCGTAGACAAAGTTTTAAGAGAAGAACAGTGCGATTTTAGAAAAGGTAGAGGATGTGTCGACCAAATTTTCACTCTTAGGCTAATAATTGAGAAGTGCCTGAGTTTTCAAACACCTTTGGTCTTCAGTTTTATAGATTATGAGCAAGCGTTCGATTCTGTTGATAGAAGAGCTTTAGTAAAGGTTTTTATCCTTATATGGCATACCAGACAAATACATTAAAGTGATTAGTGCTATGTACGAGAATAACACTGCTGCGGTTAAGGTAGGAAATGAGGTTAGCAGCTGGTTTTGTATTAAGTCAGGAGTTAAGCAGGGTTGTGTTCTATCCCCCATTATATGGATTATCTTGATGGACTCTGTTTTAAGGAGCACAGGAAAGGCAATGGGAGACCACGGAATCAAATGGGGAGGAAAAAGTCTCCAGGACTTGGATTATGCTGATGATTTAAGCATCCTAGATGAAAGTGTGAGCAAAATGAATGAAGTTTTTGAGGTTTTGCGAGTTCAGGGTGCTAGAATTGGTTTGAAAATTAATGTTAGGAAGACTAAGTCACTAAGGCTAGGAATAAGTGAAGATGATAAGGTGACGTTGGGTAATGACAAGATTGATCAGGTTGGCAGCTTCACTTACCTTGGTAGTATTATTAGTAAAGATGGTGGGAGCAGTGAAGATGTTAAAAATAGAATAGCCAAGGCTCAGGGTGTTTTTTCACATTTTAAAAAAGTCTGGAAGAATAGGAAGACAAGTCTGCAAACCAAGATTAGAATATTAGAAGCTACAGTGATGACAGTGGTCAAATACGGCTCTGAAGCATGGACGATCCGAAAAGCGGATGAAGATTTTATGAAGATATTTTCCAGAGAAATTGCTTAAAGATTGGTCTGGTTACCCGGCTGACTGACCGTATTTAAAATAATGGGCTATACGAATAATGTGGTTCAATACCACTCTCTAGGGCTATAATGAAAGAAAGGTTGAGGTGGTTAGGGCACGTTGTGCGGATGAAGGATGACAGATTGCCGAAGATTGTTCTTTTCGGCCAACCGTCTAGGGCTAAACGGACAGCAGGTCGTCCTCGTCTATGGTGGGAGGGCGTCATAAAGAAAGATTTAAAGGAAATGGAGACTTCGTGGGAGGGTGTAAAAAGAGAGGCTTTGAATAGATTGGGATGGAGGAGGAGCGTGCGTAGCTGTGTTGGCCTCAGGCAGCTTGGTGCTGCGGTGAGTTGTTAGTAGTAGTAGTAGTATTAAAGTTATAAAAGTAAAAACATTTATATTTTTTCAGTAAAGTGCAAATTTTGTTCTGGCCTTGGGAAGGCGTAGGGGTTTTGCGCCCAACTTATGTTAATTTCTGCTTGTTTTGAGTTCGACTCGGTTAATTATTGTAATTTCTGTTCGTTCTTGGTTTCATTTATTTATCGATGCTGATTTGTCATAGTTTCATGCTTGGTAGATTATTTGATTTTATTTTTGCTCATTTTTTGTTTAATGGAGTTCTTTACTTTTCTTTAAAAGACTTATTTTGTGGAAAAAGTTTTTTAAATTAATACATATACGCGAGCAATAATTGTGTATATATGTATATAGGAAGCTGTCAAATTAAGAGTTTAAAATTTGAAACATGCCTAGAGGACGAACAAAAAAAAACGAAAATTCACAATTCTTGAAAATGACGCGTCCTTGAAATAACAGCAATCTGGACAATCACATTTTCAGAATTCAATGAGACAGAATTTCAGGACAATCAATGTCGACATGAAAGTCAATTTACAAAACCGAATTGAAGAAATATTTGTCCAACAGCCAGGACCCTGCAACGCGAGAAGACTGATCCTGAGAGCTAAAGTAAAAGCCATGGAAAAATTTATGAGGTAATGATTATACTTAATGATTCTTAACCCGAAGAACAATTTAAAGATATGTGACTACGAACATCACAGCGACTGGCAAACGAAAATGAAGCATAACAAAATCTGTGTTTAGAAGACCTGCGACAAAGAGGATCATAAAGAATCACAATGCAAGTGAGGCACAACAGAATCTGCGGTTAGAGGACAAGTGACAGCGAAGATCACATTCACACAGTCCTGTCACGTACCAGCACCTGGGACCAAGCGAAGCTCGGTCTCCTTGTGCTCATCTTGAGTATAAAGATACAGTTTTCGTCAAAAATTGAATATAAACGAACATCACAGCGACCGGGAATCGGAAATGAAGCATAACGAAATCTGTGGTTAGAAGACCTGCGACAAAGAGGATCACAAAGAATCACAATGCAAATGATGCACAGCCAAATCTGCGGTTGGAGGACAAGTGACAGCGAAGATCACATACACACAGTCCTGTCACGTACCAGCACCAGGGACCAAGCGAAGCTCGGTCTCCTTGGGCTCATCTTGAGCTTAAGGATACAGTGTTCATCAACAATTGAATATTATTCTAATTGTGTTCAACCTTAGCTGACGTCATTTATGGTTGTAATCTACCGTACATTGCGCATAATCTATCCCTTATCCAAAATTACGTGTTTTATATCATCTTGTATATAAAAATGCATTTTTTTAAATTTTATTTTAATATTATCTTTTGTTAATTACAAAAGGTACTAGATGTTGCAATTTCCTTCAAATGAGTCTTTAAACAGTTTTCAATGATGCTTCAGTGCCCCACTAGCGACAAGGAAAAAACTTTAAAAAGAAACAAGGAAAACAAGGATGCATCAGTGCTAGCCCCTTCAGTGTTTTTCCTTTTTATAAAGGACAGGGACGCTGGAAGTGTCCTGACTGTGTAGAGTTAATCCACTTACCAGTGTTGCTGCGAAACAAGTTAAGGCAGCAACTTCTATAGAAGTGAAACCACAGCACAAATCTATTTGTTCTACCAGAATCTTGAAAATAAAGATTTTCCCAAGACCAGCTCAACCAGTCACAAATAAACGAAGACGTTGTAATTGATCTTTCACTTGGTCTTGAATACCTTTTGTGACCAAAGTGTGTAACTCTCATTTTTGCGTCTCAGTCATATTCTCCATTTCTAGTTTGACAATTTTCTCACGTTTGTCAAAGAATTTGAATGCACAAGCTTGTTGATTTAATCAATAGGGATAACGTTTTGGCTTACATTTGACCTGTTATCCGCCATAATCAGCACTCTTCTCATGTCCTTCCAATTTACGTTATTACAGCACAGTATTCAAAACCATGTTGGCGGTCTAACGCATCAAGTAAATGCAATTAGTTTATAATGTGCCTCCATCTAATATGCTACTCATCCTCTTAAATTTACCAAGATGCGATGAAACTGATCAATAGCTCCATCTTGTCCACACGCTTTTTTACAACATACAAGCATTGTGGAGTGTATAAGATGCAATTCAAACAAACAGAGTGCATTAAATAGGAAATCACTGGTCTGAAAATGTACGCTGTTCCAAGAATTCTGGATTAAAAGTAATCGAACGGTGAAATTTTTACTTTCCGCGGCTCAACAAGTCTGTTTATTCCAAACGAAAATAGATGAAGCCATACGAATTATTATTAACTTTACTCATGCCGGATGTTACAATGTTTTTTTCCAGTTTCATTGATGACAATTTCAAACTCTTACATTTTATAGGTACAAAATTTCCACCTTGGATACCTTCTTTAAGTATCTTCTTTTCGAGCCGCGTTAACTTATGAGCTTCCTCCGAACAACGTTTGTTGTGTGTTGGTGTCTTAGGCATGATACTCCTCTTTGCAAGAATTCTTAAAAATGCGCATTAAAAGCCTTATTGCGGTTGCTTCAAGAAAAACAAAGGTTCGTAGATTCATATTTATGTTTTGCCCTTTTTGACTGTTTGCTTTTTTTACCTATGGTGATCGTATCATGGAAGTCTCAACAGTATATATTTATCCAAATTTTTCTATTTTTCTATGACAAATCCCTTTGATTATAACTAAGGGGGTAAGGCCTCCAACGGCTTTTCCACCTTGGGAGAAGTACGCCAGTACAAAGTAACAGGAACAGGCGAGTAGACAGCACCAATATAAACCCCACAAATCGGCCTTTTTGCTAGCACATGAGCATTTTTGGTTTGAGCAGAGTTAACTGTAAAACCATTGATGCTAGAACAATGAAAAAAAATATATGCAGAATAAGTATGAACTATGAGATTGGACACAGGCTATAAAATCCAAAATATGTTTTAAAAAAAATATTAAATGTTTAACATCATGATGACAAGCATGTGAATACTGAGGCCTTAATGCCAGAGCCAGTTCATGACGACTGAAGGCCTGAACAGAAGGGGGAAAATAAATTCAGCGTTTTTGAGGGCGTACTTGCGACGGTTGAAGGCATGAGCAAGCGGATATCAGAGGCTGACTGCCACATCAATTATTTTTACAGATACTAATACTACTACCAACAAGTCAATGCAGCACCAAAGGCCGGAACATGGCCCACCCACCCCTTGTCTACCCTGCTTTTATCGAAGCTTTTCTCTTCAGCCCCTCCCATGAAGTTTCAGCTTCCTATGAATCATTCCTTACGACCTCTTTCCGCCCCAGTTTGAGACAACCTGCTTTCCACCTGGTTCCTAATGAATGGGCAAAAAGCACAATCTTTGATATTCTATGATCATTCATTAGTTAAACCTGACTTAGCATCTTAGCAGTTTTTTTCATTATAGCCGTAGAAAGCAGATCCAAATCTTCCATAAGACTTATGTTTTATATGCAGTCTGTCAAACACGTGCTTTAAACTGTCCTTAAACAATTCCTTTGGAAAACATTTAACATGTCTTCCTCAGTCTTTTGATACCCCTACGATTCAGAGCCATTCTTGTCAGTTCCATGGCTTTCAACTTTCTAGTCTTAGTCTGTAAACCTATCTTACAATGCTTCTAAACTTTTCTACAGGAAAAAAAGATACCTGGTGCCTCTTTTTTTTAAAATCTTCACTGCACTTTTCCGACCTTAACTGGATCTGCCATCTTTATTTTTTTAAAACGACCAGATAAGTGAAACTATCCTCTTGATTTTCTTGGTAATTAGCATCACATCTTCGCCCTAATTTACTTCTAGTTTAAGCAACTTAGCTTGACTAACATTAACTTTCAAACGGGAAGGCGTAATAACATCTAACCGTCAGGAGCACTAAAGTCATTTCGTATACAAAATCCGTCATAACATCGACAAAAAAAACCGTCAGAACCACGAACCGTCATAACATCTAAATTTTTAAAACTTTAGTTTTTTGGGGTTTAGGGGGGAAAAGGTACCTAGGTTGGGTTAGGCTACGTATTTAATATATGCTATGATTTACCCCCACCCCCTGACGTGCAAATATATAGCCAAAATTTGTTTCTAGACTATTATATGCTTATTTACTATTATACAGACTTGTAATTCTTTTTAGATGTTATGATGGTTAGTGGTTCTGATGAATTTTCCTTTTAGATGTTATGACGATTAGTACTTGTGACAGTTAGTCGAAATGGCAGAACTCCCTTTCAAACTTAATGAACCTTCAACATATTAAGAAAGATTTCATTCATTTAACTAGCATTTTATCAATGACACTCGAATAGTCTGCATAATATAAGTCTAGGAGAGTCTTGCCCTCCTATTTGGTACCATATTTTCCCGAAGTCTTCACTTTGTTACTGAGGGCAAAGCGTACCAAATAATCTCTGAAAAGGATGACTGGACTCAATCCGGCTTAACATCGAATTCCTTACTGAATAAACTATTAACCTCACTAACTACCTTAACCACAGCAATACTATTCTCATACATAGCCTAGCACAAATATATTGTATGTACTTATCTGGTAAACTGTACAAAGGCATACCATTTGACGGATAACCACCGCAAAAAGTATGTGAGAACATCACAAACCACTGCTGGTTTCCCTACGCCCTGAAGGCTAGATGTTGTATCGCCACCAGACATTGCAAACGAGTAGACTTTCTGCTACTTCGGTTCCTAGTTTGTTCTTGATCCTTTTTATGTCATTCACCTGTCGGTCATTTTCATGCATGTCTGTCTGCATAAAGATATCACATGCGTCAAGCTTGGCATGGTACAGCTGAAGGACTAATAAGTTGGTATGATTCCCAATCAAAGTGGTTGACAAAGTTTCAGTACAATTGACTGCGGTTTATACAGCTAAGACATCGGCATCATCTTGAGCATGTAGAACTTGACATCCTGACTTCACCAGCGTCTGAGTTAGTAGGTCGGTGAAGCGTTGTTTAATTTTAGGACTTCTCAAATATTCCTCCTTATTTTTGACGATCTTCATGTTAGGAGAGAATTCAATCGTTGGAAACGAAAAACATGTGGTTCTCTTCAGCCATATGCATTTTTTCGTCGTTGGTGTATCAGTGTAAGAGTAAAAAATACCACTACCTGGCTGAAATATCTTTTGACACAGTCTACATAAGATTCTGCCACTTTAGAGTATGCGGATCCTCTAGTCCACGATATTTTGTGGACTAGCCAGCCACCGTCAATCACTGGGAGGTTGGCAATGTCACTGGACCAGCAATATCCTAAATTTTCATCAGTGCATTTGTTAAAGATGGTTTTTCGGCTGTCCTCATCCCATCGAACGAACTAAAAAACAATGGTGAAAAAGTAAAGAGCTCAAACGACAGAACCTCGTTCAAGTCAGAGCCACTGGTGCTATCCACTGCGGCTAGACGTTAGAAGATTAGACCTGGTTCGACAAGTTCTCTTGCGCTATATATCACCACAGATGACTTCTCAGCTATAATTACAGCTTTCTCCTTTCTCTTAAAAACATATTTGTCAATTTGTTTTCATTTCATTTCCTTCTAAATCTTTTCTCGCAAAGATTTGGCTTCGTCTAAGTTTACAAATGATGAAGCGTGGACATCAGTAACCACGTTCAAAAGCTGTGAATCCTCCCTGAAGGGTTCTAGGGGCTCAATGCGTAAAATTATCTTTTCTATGTCCAACAGATCTCTAGCTTTCCATGAAGATATCGCTTCTGTGTGATTTTCATAGTAAAATCTGCGAGGCCAGTCAGGTTCTGAATGCGGTCGTTAAAAAGAACCAAAGTAGGCATAGCAGATGTTCAAATTGTCTCCTGCAATTCAGTCATTCTTCTACTCTCATCAGACAACCACTCGTTTCATAATTATCATTAATGTTTGTTTGATCACAAAATCAGGAGAAAGTGTAACCCAGCAGTTATCAGTTCTCCAGATGTAAATGTATTCTTGCAACATTCTACACTGCTCTGGGTTGTCTTTCCTCAACTGAAGACTGACTGCAAGAATAGCAAAGTAGACTTCTTGTAAATATTGTGGCCGAAAGCACGGGCAGTTCTGGACTCGAATAATCGTTCTTTTACACTATGAAATATTTCATGGATAATCTCTGCTGCCCCCCAAACCTGCGCTTCGTCAATGATATCTTCTTCAAGGAGCAACTCGTACATCTGTTTTGCCTTTTCAAGGGATTCTGGTAGCATATCATTGCCATAAAAAACTCTGCTTATCAGTTCTGATGGTAAAAAGTTCACATAAAGGGCTATCTCCGACAGACCATGGCCTCAAACAGCACGAGAGACAGCTTTGCCTTGAAACGTACTTCGCCCGGTGTTAGGCACACATACTTGACTTACGATTTCCAAAAGTCTTGAGTCATCCATAAGGAAGCCAATAGTTCCTAGGAAGCTAATGTGGGTGTAAAATCCACTTAGGACAACAATATCATTTCTTAAAGCACCTGCGGCAGGCTCTGCATCAACGATACATTTTGCCTTCCATTAAGCGGTTGGTCAAAGGTAATGACTAGAGTTTTTCCAACTCGACTAGCGCGCTGGTTAGCATGCATAAGTGTAAAATAAACACAGGAGATATCGCTTGGTTTGTGGTTAATCATTGGAAAAAAACGAATATTTGACTTTCCCAGATGAGGTAGCTTTTGATGTAATGACCACATAAAGGTCGACCAGCTCATGTATAAGCTTTTGAAAATGCCAGAGGTGCACCAGAGCGTTTCAACCTTCCATTCACTGTCACGAATGCCACTAATGTTTGTCAGAAAAACAAAAGTCCTTGGTTGCGAAGAGGCGGGTTTTTGGTACTGACTTTATGCCGATTGACTTCAACTCATCTTCACTTCTTTCTTTTGTCGGTACTGAAAGCTCCGTTGCCAGCAACTCAGGTGTAGACAATTCAATAAGTCCCATTCCATGAAAAGTATTCAGGCCATCGATAGTAGCAATATCATGATTGACGTTATGTCCTATATACTGATAAAAATGTGCTTTCTCTTCGGACTCTTCCAACAGCGTTGGATACTGACTTTATGCCGATTGACTTCAACTCATCTTCACTTCTTTCTTTTGTCGGTACTGAAAGCTCCGTTGCCAGCAACTCAGGTGTAGACAATTCAATAAGTCCCATTCCATGAAAAGTATTCAGGCCATCGATAGTAGCAATATCATGATTGACGTTATGTCCTATATACTGATAAAAATGTGCTTTCTCTTCGGACTCTTCCAACAGCGTTGGATTACCTGCAACACATCTTTCAATTTTTTTTTTTTTACAGCAGAAGCCGAGATTGAGCAGTGTGTTAATTAAAAATCGGGATGAAAAATGGCGATGCAGCTGCGAAGCCAGTCCTATTTGTACAGGAGACATTAAACCCTGTGGTATACATGCCTGCATTACAGCCTTTCCAATAGACGATATTAGAATGGGCACACGAAGTTCAAACACTTCTCTACTGACGATAATTCGTTAAGGAATTCGTAGGAATCGTTTCTTGTCATAACGAATTTGATTTCACTTCTTATTATCTTTCCAACAACTTTGATGAGCTAATCCGTTTCTCTGTTTTAACTATCTGCTTTCACCTCTTGGTGAAATTCTTGTAATATCCTTTCAACCGTATCTCTAAATGTTACGGCCGTCACTTTCCTGTTTGAATCAGAAACAACTACTTGTACAACGTGCTCATCAGGGTTGCCTCAGTCAGTACGATTTTACTAGATCTAGTAAAAAAAAAAAAAATCTAGTAAATTTAGAGGATCTAGTAAATTTTCCGAAATTTAGTAAAAACTAGTAAAAAGTCATGATTAAACCCTGTGAAAATGTTCAAACATCATATCAAAGGGCCAGAAAGGTAAACAAAACTTTTTTTTTATTTTCCTTGAATTCAGGGAAAAAAATTGTCGAAAACATGACAATTTACAATTTTCGCTTGTCTGTTTTACAATTTACAATTTTGCTTGTCTGTATCAGAGACAGAAAAGCAGTCATCTATTTTCATAAACAGACAATTCACTTCCGGTGTCTAAAGGTCGACAAAATCAGCTTTCTGTGTATCAAATCTTACCAACTAAAAATGAAGCTATAATGACACTTGGATTTGTGATGATTGGGAATCTAACCACCCAAGGTGATTAGGTAAATCTCCTCAGTTTAAAAATTTTTATTAAGGAAAAAGGAGCCTTCTGAGAGAAATTAAAAGTAAGTAGAAATGTAACATTATACGTAACATTACATTAACATTATATATATATATATATATGTAATATATATATATATATATATATATATATATATATATATATATATATATATATATATATATATATATATATATATATATATATATATATATATATATATATATATATATATATATATATATATATATATATATATATATATATATATATATATATATATATATATATATATATACATATATATATATATATATATATATATATATATATATATATATATATATATATATATATATATATATATATATATATATATATATGAACTTGTAGGTTTCCAGAATTTTCAATCATACTATGAAAACGAAAGAAAAGAGGAAAAGAGAAAAAAAAAAGAAGAACAAAGATTGTGAAAATCGTATTGATTATCCTCCTATAATAAAAATCGATGGTTGATGGTGCGTGTGCGGCGTAGCCGCACGCGCAAAATTTTTTTTAGCATTTAGTAAAAACAGATGCGATCGAGTAAATTTTTCCTCTCCGATTTAGTAAATTCTTCCAGGTCGGGGTGGCAACCTTGGTGCTCATTGACTAGCAGGCAGTGTTTCCACTTCTCCCGATTTTTCAGGAGATCTACCGAATTTTTAATCAATCTCCCGACAAAAAAAGAAGATACCGAATCTCCCGAAAACTTAATTCCCGGAACATTTTACTTTTTGGTCATTCTTTTCTTCTTTTTTTTACATGTCCGTTGTCTTTTAGGGTCTTTTAGGGACTATTTCTAACGTCCCAGGTAATTGGGGTACTGCGACTTGAATTTATTGGCATAGGTATGAAAATTGTTCATAATGCAGTCCACTGTGATTGCATTAGTTTTCTGTTTTTGATCATTTAAACATCATCAATGTTTCAAATTAACTAATTTTTTTCAATTCATAAAATTACCAAAGGTATTGGCTTGCACCAAGAAAATGGGAGCCACCACTATGTGGGTCCAGCTGATTCATTAGGTTCAAAAGGATCAAGAATTACTACAAATTTAAAGAAATATGACAAAAATTAGAATTTGTCAGCAGTTGCTTTGTAGAACCGAAGAGGTTTGCTTCAAATGATCCAACACAAGAAACAGGAATGAAATTTGCTGCATTTTTAAAACAATTTATGATTTTTGCTGGTTGACAAGTTAGTCATATTCCTGAAAAATTATGCTACATGAGAATTTTACTGATAAAGAAAGACTAGGTATGCAGAAAGTGACAAATATTGTCCGCCAAAGCCTGTCAGTGTATTATAAAACATAAAATTGCGAAGAAAGGATAAAAACGAGTACAAAAGTCGAAAAGTGCGATTGACAAAGAATGGCGGGAACATTCTGATAGTGCCAATGATGATAAAACAGTGACTCTGACAGCCGTGGATTACTGGAAATCGGCTTTGAGTGCGAGGGACCACCGTGGAAACCAAACTTAGCAAAGTTTGTGCAGTTTCTGTTTTCCTTGCCATTTTCGAACGTAGCTTCAGAAAGACTGTTCAGCTTACTCAAGAAGTAAAGACAGGCAGAAGGAATCATTTGATAACAGTAACTTTGGTGTCCACAATTCAGACGAAACTTGAAATGAAACGAGATGGAGTTACAGCAGACACACTGACGGTTGACCAGCCCCTCAGAAAGAGACTAAAAGGAGTAGTAGCGTATCCCAGCACAGCTGAGTTACCAGCACGGCTAAAAAGCCATGCGATAGACACAGATTATGAACGTAATGTGGTGTATGTATCTGAAGGTTTTGAAATGTCTTATACTTTTTTTCAGTTATATCAATACTAATGAGCTACGACTTCGCGTTTTCTTTTTATCATTTGTGAATACCTCTTGGGATGGTGGTAAAAAAAAATTATCCACTTAACTCAGACTCAATGGTCAAAGACCTAGTTTCCGTAATTCGTCAGTATTTTCTGTCCCAGTCCTTAACTTAGTGGGCTGTCGTGTGGAATCTGAAAGGGCCAGAAAAAGTAAGGGTCGATGAAGAAAAATGTCTTAATTTAGCAGCTTTAGAGTCTGAATGAAATATAACTGCACTTAGTTTCAAAATTAAATAGATTTCAAGCTTCTAGCTGCTTCCTTTTGTCATGTTTGACAACGTTGATTGCCGAATTTTCTTTCCGGAATTGCAGCTGGCTCCAGTAAAACTGCACTCCAAATTTAGAATGTGGTACTTTATACTCAAGTCGCTTGAACACCTCCAAAAACTCAATACAAAATACAAAAACTGGAAATTCTACCAAATCCTGAGATCCTTCTCCCGAATCCTGAGAGCCATCTCCCGATTTTCTCCCGAAAATTGTCAAGATTTTACAGATTGTTTCAAAAGATAAGTGGAAACACTGCTAGCAGGTCCTTGGCTTGACAAGAGCTGCAGACCGAACTGTCACAGTCGGTTTCAGAGAGAATACAAACCCTCTTTGTTAAAATGATCGTCAGAAGTACAGGCTGTTGGTATAAAACTGAAGTGCTTCTTTGAGAGCAGCTTTCTTTGCACAATTGCATGGTCTTCCCTTCCATTTATTTGGTGGAGGCAAGTTCTATGGTAGATGGCTCCAGTGATTAGATCAGCTAAACAATAGCACTATGGAATGGACACTGCAAACTGGAGGGAGAGGGGATTCTTGAATGCTAGTTTGAAATTAAACTGTTTGAGACTCATATTCTAAGGGGCCATTCCTAGGTTGACAGGAAATGGTGAAAAAATGATTAAATAACTAGCACACATGGGTCAATTTTTACAACTGTTTCAGATAAGATGAGGTACTTAACTACGTAAAATCAAGTTTTTAACTCTACTTTTGGATTCGCCACTATTTGTTTCATAGGAAAGGATAAAAAAAATATGACAACTTCTTAATTTTGAGGTTTAATCCCCCCTCCCCATCCTTTTGGGGTGGAAATGGGCACAGGAGTACGGAAAACGGATACCTGAATTCAGATTTGGAGTCACCATGCTTGATTTGATAGGGAATGATTATTTAAACTCCAAAATATTTATAAACACAAAAATCGATTTCTCCCCTCATTTCCTCCTTCGAGGGGAAATTTTGGACACTTGTTGTGCAAGGGGGTTTTGGTGGATTTTGTTTTAGTAATTCAGCTGATTTTTCTAAGCATTTTGATGTAAAAAAAAATCCGTTGCAATTTCCCCAAGGTTTCACCGTTTTTCTGCATCTTTCCTCCACTATATACTTCTTGTCTGTCATTTGGTATCTACAGTAAAAGACATCTAGCGGCAAATTCCTTTCTTAGCAAGTGATGTTATCTGAACATGGATAAATTCACAGAAAATTCACAATACAGAAAAAGTAAAAAAAAAAAAATGTTAACTTACCAGCTATATATCCCCAAGGCATAGGTATCCGAATTTCTTTTGGAGCATCTGAAAATAGACGTAGCAACACATTGGTTCTTCTAGAATATTTTATCTGTGGTCTTATGACATACATTCCAGATTACAATGGAATTTTTGACTGGGGGTGTTTCTGCTTGTGGAGCCTGCTTATTCACAAATCCTCTAGAAGTAGTGAAGATCCGAATGCAATTACAGGGTGAACTTGCAAGCCAAGGTGTATATCAGATTCACTATAAAAACCCTTTTCATGCCATTTTCCAAATTGCTAAGGTAAATTCTTTTCTCATTTTCATCGAATGGCAAAATGTTCGAATACCCAGCACATAGCCTACTATTCCTGCTATCTTAGAAAGTGATTGATTTAGGATAAAACTTTCAGGAAGGAATCAAATGCCTTAAAATACACACTGGAAGGTATTGCCAAGTCATTATCTCTAGCCTACCCTTTCCTTATTTCTAGGGCTCAGAAGATAGGCTAGCATGCATGATAGGTCTATAGCCTACCTGTCTAAATTGGGATAAAAAATGTTTTACATTAGTTTAGGTTTTCAACATCTTTTTATTTGCTTTTTTTGTTTTTGCAGTTCATAGGCTTTTATTGACTTCCAAATAAAGTAAACATAGGCTACCACTTGATGTCAGAAACAAAATGAATTTCACCCCACCCTTATACATAGCAATTCAGGGTATATAGGCTATTTGCACATTAGGGGGTAGGGTAAAGTTTAAAGCCTACCTCTCATTTACATCAGAAATAAAATTTACCCTCACCTCCTCCAATGTGCCAATATGTATAATGCAAAGAATATAAAAGGTCATCAAAAGTAAGCACCCTTTGGAGATAAGAGTAGATGAAAAAGGTTCTTCAAAATGGCTTCCCATGGGATATCATAGGCCCTGGATTCATTAGCCTACTGAAATGTATGTTCACCTAACTCCAGTACTTTTCAAGATATCAAGAAGCTCCTAATATAGAATTGGTAAATTTCTGCTTTAGTTACTTTTGGCTATCTGTGAATGGGGGTGGGCTAGGAAAATGTAACTTCCAGGGATGGATTTACATGCTATGGTATGCCATGTGAAGGTACTTTGAAGTACCTACCTCCACTCCTTCCTCTCCTCTATATAATTGTTAATTACTGCACATTACTAGTTGTTTTAGCTCACATTTCATCCTATATTGCTATCATAATTATCAATCACTGCTTACCTTATACAACTTCAGCTTTTAACCTTGTTCATTAAACAATATTCCAAAATCCTATTTTCATTGTAAGCCATTTAATTTTCAACCCATGCTGACTTTGGTCATGGTATAATGAAACCAGAATTGTTGTGATGTCACAACTTTGCTTAGTAACCCCTTACCTTTAAGGGTAGCATCCAGGTGACAAACAACTCTATAGACATTTAACCTTTATTAATTAGGGAAAGAATTTGACAAGAGATAGACAAGTAAAAATAACCAAATCGTTTTTAAAGGACAAATTATGTCATGGGAAAAGGTTTTTGAAATCCCCCTTCTCCCCAAACTCAAAATTTTCCAAAATTCTACTTTAGAAGCTTTTTAAATATTTGTAAAGCGCTAAGACATAGAGTGCTACAAACATAAGATTCGACTTTAGAGGACAATTTATGTCATGGGAAGATGTTTCCCCCTTCCCCCCAAAATCAAAATTTTCCAAAATTTTACTTTAGAAGCTTTTTTAAATATTTCTAAAGCGTTAAGACATAGAGCACTACAAAAATCAGAATCAGCTTTAGAGGACAAATTATGTTATGGGAAGATGTTTTTGAAATCCCCCTTCCCCCCAAACTCAAAATTTTCCAAAATTCTACTTTAGAAGCTTTTAAATATTTCTAAAGCACTAATAGATAGAGCGCTACAAATATCAGAATTGACTTCAGAGGACAAATTATATTATGGAAAGATGTTTTTGAAATCCCTCTCCCCCCAAACTCAAAATTTCCCAAAATTCTACTTTAGAACCTTTTTAAATATTTGTAAAGTACTAAGACATAGATTGCTAACAAATATCAGAATTAACTTTAGAGGACAATTTATGTCATGGGAAGATGTTTTGGAAATCCCCCTTCCCCCCAAACTCAAAATTTTACTTTAGAAGCTTTTTAAAATATTTCTAAAGCGCTAAGACATAGAGTGCTACAAACATCTCAATCAACTTTAGAGGACAGATTATGTTACGGGTATATGTTCTTGAAATCCCCCGCCCCCCCAAAGTCAAAATTTTCTAAAATTTTACTTTAGAAGGTTTTTATATATTTCTAAAGCACTAATAGATCGTGCTAAAAACATTAGAATCGACTTCAGAGGACACGTTATATCACGGGAAGAGGTTTTTAAAATCCCCCTCCCCCCAAACTCAAAATTTTCCAAAATTCTACTTTAGAAGCTTTTTAAATATTTCTAAAGAACTAATAGATAGAGCGCTACAAATATCAGAATCGACTTTAGAGGACAAACTATAGCTCGTGAAGATGTTTTTTAAATTCCTCTTCCCCCCAAACTCAAAACTTTCTAAAATTTTACTTTAGAAGCTTTTAAATATTTCTAAAGCACTAATGGATAGAGTGCAACAAACATCAAAATCGACTTTAGAAGACACATTATATCACGGGAAGAGGTTTTTAAAACCCCCCTTCCCCCAAAACTCAAAATTTTCTAAAATTCTACTTTAGAAGCTTTTTAAATATTTCTAAAGCACTAATAGATAGAGCACTATAAATATCAGAATCGACTTTAGAGGACAATTTATTTGATGGGAAGATGTTTTTGAAATCCCCCTTTCCCCTAAACTCAAAATTTTTCCAAAATTCTACTTTAGAAGCTTTTTAAACATTTCTAAAGCACTAATAGATAGAGCAAAGATATTTTTCATGTCATGGGAAGATGTTTTTGAAATACTCATTACCCATTGAAATTTTGACAAAACAACATTTTACCTTAATTTTCAGTTATCAGTTTCTTTTTCTCTGGCTTTAGTTCTGAAAATGCAATTTCAGTTGTTTGAGCAGAATTTTATGCCATATCAATGTTTTATTTCCAAAATTTAGGAAATTTATTTGCATATATTTAAAACCTTATAAGTTGGGATTGAGCAAAGTTTTGAAGCTGAAAACACTTTTCTTGTACTTCATTTAAACAGAAGATCTATTTTGTAAGGTTCCATTGCTATAACTCACATTTTTAAAGATCATTCAGTTTTTGAAATCCCCCTTACCATTCATCCCATTCCCCCTTCATACTCTAAAATCTGGTTGATAATTTGAAATTTGAAAAGCCTTATTTTCCATAGGGGTATAGGGGGGGATTTTCCAGCGGGTATTTGCCAAGAACCACAAATTTGATGGTATGAGTTTTATTAAAATCTTTGACTTTTAGGGCTTGTTTCACCCTTTTACAAAACTTAGACAAATTTTTTAGACAGGCAATTTATCAACCATATTTTAGAGTATTATTCCAGTGCAACACGTTGCAACAAAATGGTCAGCTTAGATTAGTATAAGCAGGGGCACCTCAAGCAGGTTGCTCACCACTGCCCTCCCCCTCCCCCTGCTATCAAATCCTCTTGCAGCTAAACATTCCACCCATAAAATAAAAATTTTATATAAGTTACAGCAGTTTTTACACATTTCAACTTGTGGATGTTAAAAATAAAAGGACAATTTTTCAACATTATAGGATTAAGCAATTTTAATATGTTTTATGAGGTTACTCAAAATGTTAAGGGGTTTCCAAAAAAAAAATCAAAATGAATATAGATTATTCAGTACTTGTGCATTATAAATAACCCATCGCTATAGACTGTTCAAGGAAACCAGACAAATGGGTATTTGTTAGACAAATGGATCGCAAAGCATGATTTCTTATTGCGTTTACAATATTTAAACTGTTATAATATAATATTATAACATAATATAATTTGTCCTCTGAAGTTGATTCTGATATTTGTAGCGCTCTATCTATTAGTGCTTTAGAAATATTTAGAAAGCTTGTTAAGTAGAATTTTGGAAAATTTTGATTTTGGGGGAAGGGGAATTTCAAAAACATCTTCCCATGACATAATTTGTCCTCTAAAGTTGATTCTGATATTTGTAGCGCTCTATCTATTAGTACTTTAGAAATATTTAAAAAGCTTCTAAGTAGAATTTTGGAAAATTTTCTGTTTGGGGGGAAGGGTGATTTTAAAAATCTCTTTCTATGATATAATTTTTCCTCTGAAGTTGATTCTGATGTTTGTAGTGCCCTATGTCTTAGTGCTTTAGAAATATTTCTAAAGTCTTCTTAATCAAATCTTTTTAAAATTCTGAGTTTGGGGGGAAGGGGGATTTCAAAAATATCTGTTCATGACATAAATTGTCCTCTAAAGTTGATTCTTATGTTTGTAGCTCTCTATGTCTTAGCGCTTTACAAATATTTAAAAAGCTTCTAAAGTAGAATTTTGGAAAATTTTGAGTTTGGGGGGAAGGGGGATTTCTAAAGTTGATTCTGATATTTGTAGTGCTCTATCTATTAGTGCTTTAGAAATATTTAAAAAGCTTCTAAAGTAGAATTTTGGAAAATTTTGAGTTTGGGGGGAAGGGGGATTTCAAAAACCTCTTCCCATGACATAATTTGTCCTTTAAAAACGATTCGGTTATTTTTACTGGTCTATCTCTTGTCAAATTCTTTCCCTAATTAATAAAGGTTAAATGTCTATAGAGTTGTTTGGCACCTGGATGCTACCCTTAAGGGTAAGGGGTTACTAAGCAAAGTTGTGACATCACAACAAACCCAGTTTCATTATACCATGACCAAAGTCAGCATGGGTTGAAAATTAAATGGCTTACAATGAAAATAGGAGTTTGGAATATATTTTAATGAACAAGGTTAAAAGCTGAAGTTGTGTAAGCAGTAATTTATAATTATGATAGTAATATAGGATGAAATGTGAGCTAAAACAACTAGTAATTTACAATTATATAGAGGGGGGAGGAATGGAGGTAGGTACTTCAAAGTACCTTCCCAGGACATACCTTAGCATGTAGATCCGTCCCTGAAAGTTTCATTTTCCTAACCCAACCCCTTTCCAAGATAGCCAAAAGTAACTAAAGTAGAATTTTACCATAGAATTTTCCCCTTGGCAAAGTTCTAGTTGAGAGTCATCTTATAATCTTGGAAAGTAGCTTTCAGGAATGAATCTAGGGCCTAAAATTCCCAGCTCCTGGGAAGATGTTATTAAGCTGACATCTTTACCCTTTTGTTATACTAGGCTGGAATTTAAGAGGCTACATAGATGACAAGTTTGGGCAAAATTTTATATAACCTACTTTTTGCTATTTTGGAAAGGCATTAGGCTAGGAAAATGTAACTCAAAAGAATCACGGCCAAAAACATACTCTAGGAAGATATTGTCAAGCTACTATGTTAACCCTCTTCTAACTTCTAAGTCTTAAAAATTTTCTGTTTCTTTTTACCTGATTATAGTTTTGAAAATGCAATTCATGTTATTTGAGTTGAATTTTAAGCCATATCAACGGGTTTTTTTTAAATATAGGAATGTATTTGCAGACCTTTGAAACCTCTAAATTGGGATTAACAAAGTTGTGAAGCTGAAAATTCGTTTTTTTTTGCTTTATTTAAGCAGAAGATCTATTTTGCAAGGTTTAACTTTTGCAACACAAAGATTTTTAAAGGTTATCAAAGGTCAGTGCCCTCTAGAGAGAGAAGGAGTAGAGGTAGGTACTTCAAAATATCTTCCCTGGGCATACTTTAGTCTGTAGATCCATCCTGGAAGTTTCATTTTCCTAACCTAACCGCTTTCCAAGATAGCAAAAAGTAGCCTGTCTAGAATTTTACTTAAGTTTATACCCCCTGATTAGCAATACCCCTGAAATTAGAGAGCACCTAACCTTGGGTAAATATTTGGTTAAAAATCTATATTTTATTAGCATGAATAAAAGGTTATTAATATTGAATGTGATGTAGATTTTAAGAATTACTTTATGGTTGGGACTTGGCTTGGTAACACTATAAAGTTATGGTTCTTCTGTAGGAGCAACATTAAAACTTAAAACAAACAGAAATCATTATGTATAGGAGAGGGGTTTCCCCCTAGTCAATACCTTGATCTTTATGCTACAATTCAAATTTTGTTCCAATTCTTTAAGAGTGACCCTTGAATCACAATTGCTGTTTAATTAGAATAGATAGCTCTTTTCAAAGAGCTATCTAAAAGTACTAAAAAAAGAGCTATCTAAAAGTACTAAGTACTAAAAAAAATTGTTAGCATAAAGACTGAGGTATTGACTAGGGGGCAAACCCCCTTGTATATTTGATAACTTCTGTTCTTTTTAAGTTTTAATGTTGCTCCTTTCTGTTTTGTTGAAAAAACTTGTTTTTTATTTAATTTCTGATTGTTTTTTAGGTAATGCTTGGAAATCTGGTGCCCCCTTCATAGAAATGCCCCTTCCCCATGGAAAGATCCTCCAACACAATCCCCTCCCCTGACCCTCCCACTAGAAAAAATCCCTCCTGAAAATGTCTGTATACTTCCCAATAACCAATGCTATATGTAAACAATGGGCAAAGATCATAACTTGCAACCCTTCCCATGGGGGCTATGGAGGATTAAGTCATCTTCAAAGACATAGTTATTAGATTTTCAACTAAGCTAAACAAAATGGCTATCTCAAAATTTGATCTGGTGACTTTGAGAAAAAAATGAGTGTGGGAGGGGGCCTAGTTGCCCTCCAATTCTTTTGGTCACTTAAAAAGGGCACTATAACTTTTAATTTCTGCTCAAATGAGCCCTCTTGCGATGTTCTAGGACCATTGGTTCAATACAATCACTCCTTGAAAAACAAACAAACAAATAAACATGGATCTGTGATCTTTCTCCTGGCAAAAAATACAAAATTCAACATTTTTGTAGATAGGACCTTGGAACCTCTACAGTAGGGTTTTCTGATATGCTGAATCTAATGGTGTAATGCTCATTAAGATTTTATCACTTTTAGGGGGTGTTCCCCCTTTTTTTTGAAAATAATGAAAATTTTTCAGGCTAGTAACTTGTGATGGGTCCAACTAAAATTGATGAGACTTATATATCGGAAATCAGCATAAAATCCAATTCTTTTGATGTATATATTGCTATTGAAATTCTGTTTTTTTAGAGTTTTGGTTATTATTGCACTGTATTGCTCCTAACTTACAGTTCATTACCATGAATGATACCATTATGAAATAAAAGTAGTACAATTAGATTCCATGTTTTATTCACCTTTTCAACATAATAATTGTTACCCTGAAAATATATCCCCCCTCATCCTGTTGGACCCATATATAACCCTATTAAAATATTTCTCCATGGTTTTTATGTATTGTATAACAGGTAATTCCAGTTTAGCTGAGTGATTTATTGAATATTGGATAAGAATATACTACTTTAATTGATTTAAATGTGGATGCCAATGGAAGGCAAAATGATAATCTGATTAATAGAAATATGCTGCATATTATAAAATAAGAATTTCATTATTTTAATTATCTTATTAAGATATTTCCTTCAGAAGAGCCATAAATCTACAATGTTACCCTGGGCTAGTTAGCCTTGACTAGTGAAAATTGAGGAAAACCTTTTTTTAACATTTAAACTTGGAGAAGTTAGTCTTACATTCTAACCTATTTAAATACAATTATTCCACTTTGCAATACTTGCCATATATTTGATTTTATTTTTTATAGAGCCTGACTATGATTTAGATACTTTGTGTTAACTGAGATGGCATGTCCAAAGTTAATCTGCATTCCAAGTTTAGGCTGAAGTTGAAAGTATACACCTGAGATAAGGCCCCACTCTCTACTACAAGTGTATTTTTTAATTGCTGGTATTATATATGGTTAAAACATCAAGTTAATCCCATTCTTATTGAGAAAATTTAGACAAAGGCAATGGTAAAACCACAATGGTATCACTTTCTAGGTAGTATTACAGGGATTTTACCATGATTTAACTATTAGAGTTATGATCAGCAGTACAACTAGTGGCTGCCTTACCTTACCTAAATTTTGACTATAAATTTTATATTCCAATTTTGGGTTTTCAGGCTGCTTCTGTTGGTTTTTGTTTTGAAAATGTAATTTCTATTATTGCAGCAGGATCTTAAGCCACTAAAATTTTATTATAGCCTTTGGCTGCATCTGGGCCAATTAGGAGGTGTTATGGCTACAATTGCTACAGCATTGAGGGGAGAATCTAGTGATATATTTCTGAGTTTTCCTTTTTGATCATCTGGGCCAATTAGGAGGTGTTTAGCTATAATTGTTACAGCATTGAGGGAAGAATCTAGTGGTATATATCTGTGTTTTTCCTTTTGATCTTTTTCCTATGCTATGCCTTTACTGTGTTTTTGCTTCCTTTTTTCAAATTGGCATCATTTAGTGTTATGAATCAACAACTCATGAGAAGTAAACAGAGACAAAATAATCAGTCAATGTCTTTATTATCAAAAAGAAAACACAAGGGCTCAAAAATTAAACAAAAGAAAGTGAACAAAAAGAAAGAATACATACATAGAGACATGGGCGTAGGGAAGGGGGCAGGGGAGGGCAGCTGCCCCCCTCCCCCCTAGAACTTCAAATTTAGGCTAAACATTAAGGAGAACTTTTCGTATTTTGGAATTTTTGTTGGATGTTACCTGGTAGATGGTTAAAAAAGCTGGAAACAAACAGAAATTTCCAAATATCGGTTGCGATATCAACATTTACGTTTTGATCTTCAATATTGGTTTTCGGTCCGATATATAGATAGGAGACTGGCCCACGATCGGCTGATTTTGATTTGTTTAATTCTCTATGAGTTGATTCAAGTGATAAGAAGTTGCTGAGCATGCCAAAGCAAAAGTAACTCATTCAAAACCATCCTTGAAAAAGACAATTAGAAATACTCCGCCATTTTTCCACCTGGATGCCTCTCTATCCAAGTGGGCAAGAGTGCCAAACCTGGGCCACCCCAGCACTGGTTTTGCAGTCTTTGGCTTATGTTTGGCCACCAGACAAAAGAAAAAGAAAAGTGACCAGGGGAACATTAAAGCTTGTTTTTTGGCTATAAAATTAAGAAAGAATATGGTCAGCATAAAATATTGCAAAATGAATTTCAGTAAGTTTAAAAAAAAACTAAAGAGCATTAATTTATAATCATACATTGACTGATCAGCAGCAAAAGTAAGATGCTCCGTTAATCTTGGTTTTCTACCTGTCAGTAGTGGCAGTTTTATTTCAACCTCTGTTTTTAAGACAATATCCATCTTGCCAGTTAGCGCAAAGTCTCTTGCTCCAGTCTCTTTTCAAAAGTGGACCTTAAGTTCTTCAGTTGCTACTTTTTCAAATATCTTGTGGTCTGAACATGTGTTTATATAGGCCTCCCTCCAAGTGGTTAAAGAAAGCGCCTACACTGTGACGGTTGAAAGCAGTTGTCCGTCATAGGCTTGTACTTTCTGGCGTTTTTACTGATAGAGTTTTAAGGCAATCCATAAAACCACGGTCCCAATCTTTACCTGTAATTCCTCCACTGCCCTTGCAGTTCTGTTATCTGGTACTTTTATACTCTTAATAATGGCATAATTGTATGTAAATTTACACGCTTCTATGGGAATACAGTCAAAAGCATATCAGCTATCATTTTCAAGTAAGTTTTTAGTCCTTTTTCTTGTTCCTCTGTAAATATTTATCATGTGTTGTAACAGGGTGTAAAGAAAATCAGTTCCAGACTTTTTACAGGGATATTCAGCTTCTCAACTTTTTTTTATGTAGTTTGCAGCGTTCCTCTAGGGACAGCCATGGCACTTCTAGAGAATCCAACTGACTTCTCATAGAATAAGACAGAAAAAATTGCTGTTTTATTTTCTTCTGGATCACAGCCACCTTTCTTTCTTTTCTCTTCTGTTTTAATTTTAACCATTTTATCTTGAATGAAATTTAATAGGAAAAAATAGAACTTCAGTTCACCTACTGTTCTGACAGGATTAAACAATGCCAGAATTATTACAGTTTGGGGTTTTAAGCTTGCCTTCAGCCTTTAAATATGCTGTTTACACAGCCTTTACAAGCGCAGTCCACTTTTGGACACATTGGTACGGCATGCAGAATTTACCCCAGGTATTGTGGCCGAAAATGGGAGTTTGCTATCCCACAGGATGAAAAAATACTAACAGCAAACTGGTGAAGATGGCATGTCTTGGAAGCTGCCAAAAACAGGCGAATAATAAAAGAATACAATGTGAGTTTCCAACACAAGTTTTCTAGTATTCGTAATTAGGCGTAGGCTTTCAGACAAAATTGAACAAAATTCCAGAGTGAATCACCTTAAAACGTGATCCAATCTGATATTTTTGGTAAAAGTATTAATTAAGGTCAGACATTTTAGAACATACACTGCCATCTGTCACAGCTTTTATAATCCACCAGAAGCCCCATAGGTTCTTGTATTGAAACTAAGCCACCCCACACCGTTATTTTCTCCAAGCGTATCCAATCAGAATTTTGATGTAGCCAGTTTACTTAAAATAGTCCAAAGGTCACATACCATGCCTCTGGGATTGACAACCCCCCTTCCAGCCCTCGGAGCAAGGACTCTATGCAATGCAAGTTGTACATTGATAAAATACAAGGTTTTTATGGGAAGAATGGTCAAACAAACTTTGGGGGGAGGGCTCATTCAATTGGAAATCGAAAGTTCCAGTTCCCTCTTGAAGATCTAGCCTGCTTTTCAACCATTGAGTTGTTACTGACTGCATTGTTTTTAAAAAGTTTCTTGCTCCAGTTCAATTGTTCTTATGTTTCAGCAGTTGCTTTTTAAAGAATTGTGAGAAAATGTCCGATTTTAGCATAAAGAGTGAGGTTTTGAGAAGAGGGTAACTCTCCTTACGTATGAAATAATTTCTGTTTGTTTTAAGTTTTAATGTTAATCCTTACTTTCAGTTGAAAACAGTCGTTTTTTAATTTATTTTCTGATTGTTTTTAAATCATGCCCTGAGTTAACCAAGCATCAAGACCTCCACAATAGTGTTCTCTGATGTTGAAATACATTATATACCTGTGTTTAAATATATTTAAACATTTTATATAGGAAAAGAGAAAAATTAACATTTAAATCGGTGAAAACAAAGCTACTTGTCACCCCCATCCACCAAGAATTTCCTCGTAAGGCCTATGGTCCCCTGTCTTACTTTTCCCCTTTTGTGCCGTTAGGTATGTCAAAACAATATTTATACCACATAAGAAGAAGATCAGCGAGAGTGATACTTTCACCCCCCCACCCCCTAGTACCAATAATATAAGTGTAGACCAAAAGAATTCTCAATAATCAAGAGGAGTTAGATATCAGTTCCTACCTTCACCCACCCCCCGTTTCCCCATTAGAAATAATTCTGTATTTGTCTGTCTGTCTTGTCTCTCTGTCAGATATTGGTATGCTTAGTATTTTATGTATATATGATTGAAAAATAAATAAACCTGAAGGCTAAATGAGAGTTGGGATGTTTTGGTATTAAAATGCACCCTTTGAGGCATCTCCCTCCCTTTCTAACTAAAAAACAATCATAGAACCTTATTATAGAGATTTAAAGCCCTTAGGCTGTATGCAAATTTTTGGATTTTTAAAACAACAGAGAATTTATCTAAGACAGTGGAATTTGTTTAGACCTTAAAAGTATTTCGGCTAGTTAAGGAGGGAGGGGGATGCCTCAAAGGGTGCATTTTAATGCCAAATTAAAAGTATATTTTAGAAAATCAGACAATTTGAGCATTAAAATGTGCTCTTTTAGGTATGTATTTTGTACTTTCTTTTTGGCTTCTCAGTTATGCATGTGGGGGAATTTTCCCCGGGGGGGGGAGTCTGTTTTGTTTCTTGATTAGAGTATGTTTCTCCAGTTCCAGAAGCTCTGAGGATAGTTGGAGTAGTAGGAAGGGAACCTTAACTTTTGATGGCATCAAGCTCTGCTTTATAAGCATCCACATTGATGTCTTTCCAATGACATTCAAAGTCTCATTTTGTTTCTTTTTGTTATTTACAAAACAGTTAGTAACAAAATAGTCGGATACTGATAAACGATCGAACACTGAAATGTGAAAGTCAACATAGATTGAACCATTATTAGTGGCACCACTCGAACACAGAATGACATCAATTGAATTAATAGCTCACGAGCTGTGGATATATAAATACGAATGGTCATTCGGGACGAGAGTGAGATTGGACAAGACAGATAAAAGTATTTGAGCTCTTAACTGATCTGGCAGTGAGAGATCACAGTTGACATCCCCAGCAAGGATAACATGATGAGGTGCTGCAGAGATTTAGCAAGCTTTGTTATAGCTCAAAGACTTTTCTTTGGAAGTAATATCTCTTTAACCAGTTGGTAAGTAGCAGCAATATATCTCCAGAGTTGAAACTTTTATAGCAAGGAAACACTTGTTCTCAACAAACATGAATGCCAAGAGGTGGGAATTGATTAGTATTGTAAGCCTGCTTGAAGGTCTGCCTCTTCCTGAATGCTTGGCTGGCAATGTGAAAACTCGGGTTTTGCTGTTGAACTTTAATAGGGAAGAGGACTCAGCTGACAGGAAATTTTCTTGTATGCACAATTTGTCTTTCCAAGACATAAATCTTTCTATTAGTGTGAGTTTATTGGTTACGCCACCATTGAGATTCCACAAAGTTACTTTTAGCTGTGATGCAGTCATGATTTCATCCTTAGCTTTCTGGCTACAGGACATTTAATACTGTAGCACAGGTGGTCTGACTGCTTAAAGCGAGTACACATCACCGCAGTATTGCAGGGTTTATCTTTTGTTTTCTCATGGTCACCAGCATAACGAGCACAGCAAATAATATTATTACGATTCTTAGCAGCTTGTCCCTAATTTTGGCATATGCATCAGTAAGTATTGATATGCATCTATACGGAGGTATTCGTAGCCTAGGATTTTAGGATTATTCATTGTCACTTGTAAATCGTCCTTGCTTCGAAAACAAGCTTGTGTGAGCAGGTTTGTCGGATTATCTTAACTTTTGTGCATTTCTGAATCATTGAACACAAATCATTTGGTGAGACCTAATTAGGAATTTGTCTAATAATACCACAATGCACGGGGGTCTTCAGCTTAGCGCTGTTGTCTGTTACGCAATTTAGTGCATCATTAAGAGACTTAGCTGCATCTTTGTCAGCAAGCACTGCATTCCACTCTTTGCTAATGGCTTCAGATTCACGATATGGGAGAAGCAATCGCCGGCAAGGCGCTCAAGATACTCTTTACAATTATGAGGCTTATTAAGTCCTTTTGGAGGGTGTTTAACAATCACTGATTAGAAGGGTTGAGCTACATCATGAGCGTTAGTTACACTAGCCTTATTGTGAGCTGATTTGAAGAGGATGGGATCGACTATAAGATCATACTTGGTAGAATGAAGCTCAATAACATGGCGAGTCAGTGTGGCTCTGACCTCCCCTGAGAGTATGGATACATTGTCCTGATCATATATGACAAACTTCGGGAGTACTATTTTCTTTTCATCTCAGGCATGGATGGATCTTTTAAGATCAGCGATTAATACCTGGGGCTTCAAACGATCTGAAGGATGTGTATACATATTGGCTAACTGCCATAATTCTTTCTTCGTCTTAATCAGCGTATTAGCTATGAAATACTGAGCTGCCATCCCAAATATTTCATCATACTTGTTGGGCAGATGTGATGTTTTCTAAATTTTGGGAACGCTAAAAAGGAAAAGAAAATATCTGATAATTTTGTAGTGGCAACACTGATCCCAATATAATGTATTTGTAATAAAATTATCCTAATTCCCGAGGGAATTTATACTTTCGAATGCCACAAAAAAAAGAAGGTTAAGTCCTAGATGATGTTACAGATATTTTGTAACATCAAACCCCAGGATGTTTTGGGTGCCTAGGTGAGAAAATAAAAACTTGATTTAGTAAAGTTTTGACATAAAGCTTGTAGCTATAATAGCTCACTGTTTAAATTAAATTAATAAGGACAATAAGACAAATGAAAGAAGATATAATACTGACATGCCAACCACTAAAATCTTACCCTCTCAATATCTTGTTCTAAGTCAGTAAATGCAGCAACTTTACTCACTCAATATCTAAATTAGTTTGACAGATAAAAATCCGACAAACAAAATGATGCATTTTTTAAAATTAAATGATAATTCGGATGGGATATCATCTCCTATTTTAGTATTGCTCAGTAGTTACAATGGTTTAGCCAGCTGAAAACTGGGTTATTTCATGAAAGTTTCAGCATTGTGTAGCAACTATATATTGGTAACAACTCATTTGGTCGAGACTGGTTGAGAATCAGGTTAGTGTAATATCAGAGGTTAGTTTGATTGTGAATTTTAAGTGCAAAAAAACAAATGGTACTTTCCCATTATATGGACCTCTAGGGTTAACTGCTGTAGAGAAGGCAATGATAAAACCCGTTTTTGACATGTTAACCGCTGTAGACTAGGCAATGATAGCGTGGTTTGCATTGCGTATACGATATTAAACTGTTTTTTGGTTGTTTTTTTTTTTGGGAGGGGGGAGGTACCTAGGTTAGGTTATATATTTAATAAATGCTCTGCTTTACCCCCCCCCCTAATGTGCAAATATATAGCCCAAATTTGTTTCTAAAATATTATATATTCATCCTATTTTATTGCATTAGCATTAACCAAATTTGACTTTTCAGAGAGGCCCATATAATGGGAAAGTACCGAATACATTAATTACAGAAAATAAATTTGTCAATTTTGTACATGAATTAAGTACAAATGAATTGATGCATCTATGTTGAAGAAAAGACCTTCCCCCTCTCCAAATGCAACAATTGACTTTATGATTTTGCATACATAATGTTTCCTTTTGGACCAGAGTAAAAACAGGCAAAAAATGCGAAAGTTGGTTGTGCTGCTGGAATAACATTAAGAGCCAATTTGCTGAGATCCATGACAAATTGAAGAAGCATTTTTACTTGGAATTCTTTATTCTGGAGCTGACTTATCAGATGACTGCATTATTATAATTTAATGAACTCTTTGGTGTCCTTTGAATCACAGCAGTGAATAACAATAGCCTGGATAATGCATTCCACAACAACTCTTCTTTACTTGAGCCTGCACATCAAAGTCTATTGGGAAGGTTTTGGATGACTTGAAATTCCTCTGTGTTAACAAACTCTTCAGCAGGGACACGCTCAATTATTCAATAATTATATGATGGCAATTAATTCTGAGTTTTTCAATAAAATTATAATCAAAATTTGATTGATTTTCTAAGATCTAGAATAATCACAATGAAATTGTAATTGTTTGTTTCTTGCAATTAACCTATCAAATACACAGATGAAGACAAATAACCGAAAGATGTGATGGAAGGATATTCTCGTTGGTTTAGGTCAAGCTTCCAATCCTGTTTCTTTGCAACCTCAATTAAGTGTAAAAGTATGTACATACTTCAGTGTTTCAAAACTTCCTAGGAGTAGTGTATAATGCAGGTTTTAAGGATAAAAAGTTAATTAACCTTGTTAGTTCTGAATCAGAAAAAAGAGATAATATAAAAATTAGTTTTTTAACTTTGACCAGTGATACAGTAAATAACTAAATGACAGTTCGTTCGAATCCTTATAACCCTTTTGCTATTTCAGAAAATGTATTTAGCTTAACAAATTGCTTTAACTCAATAATGTGTTGCATACTATTTCACTGAGCGTGTGTATCGGTGTTGAGTGTATTTCAATTTAGTATGACCTCTTCAAAAGCCGAGTAAGTTGTGGTATGTCACAATATTGGATATATATTATATATATATATATATATATATATATATATATATATATATATATATATATATATATATATATATATATATATATATATATATATATATATATATATATATATATATATATATATATATATATATATATATATATATATATATATATATATATATATATATATATATATATATATATATATATATATATATATATATATATATATATATATATATATATATATATATATATATATATATATATATATATATATATATATATATATATATATATATATATATATATATATATATATATATATATATATATATATATATATATATATATATATATATATATATATATATATATATGTATGTATATATATGTATGTATATATATATATATATGGAAATTAGTTGCCAGTTCTGGATGTCCTCTTGTCTTCAGGGTTCAGGTGACTTTTCAACTCTCTAGATTCCTGGCTTTCAATCCAAAGCAGAAAAGGGTAAGAGACACACTTATACCACCAGCTGTCCCAAGGATTAAAAATATATGCTAATCCATAGAAAAATCTCTTCAACTGATACCATGTCCATCTGCCTCAATTATTCGTTCAGTTGACAGATGACAGCCTACATGGGAGTGACAGCCTTATTACCGCTCTAGAGCATGGTATGTGAATTCTTCTGGCTTGTAAAGTATTCCGTGGAAGTCAAACAGCTGATTGCATATATGGAGCATATGGAATACTGGTGAACGAGCATAGGATTGGGCAGAAGGCAAAGTATGTTATCTCTGACATTGCTGCCAATATGCTAGCGTTTCCAAATATAACACCTGCTGTATTATTTGTTACTTATCTGTTTAATGTTAGAACATTTGAATCTATGTCTGTCACCAAAATGATTGACAGAAGAACGATTTACTAAACAATGCTAGTTAAATCATATTATTTAATTATTGTTTATAATTATTGCCTTACTACTTGAATGAAGACGAACTTTTAGCCCACTGTCCCATGCTTGTACTCTAATTATGAATATTGAAAACAATTGATGGGTGGTTCAACAATGTGTCACCCCTGTTTTTAAGCTGGCAGCAGTGGGATCGTGTGATAAGAATCTACACAGGTCTCAACTGGCATGCTAGTCAGCATCCCTTTCTAGATGTATTAAATGCCACATTTAAACTATCTGTCCACATTTTTTTCCTGACCTCTTCATTGTGCAAGTATGATCGTTAATTAAAGGTTCAGCGGTCGCTCATTCTATCTCAATTGAAAGATTCAATCTGCTTTTCATGAGCCAAAAGGAATTGGAGGAAAACAAGTCGCTTTCCTCAGCCCTTTTCTGCCCCATGCACTCCTGCACAGTTTATATAATTATCCAGTATGATCTTTCCCTATCTCACCCATTATAAAAACCTGGACCAAGGTGCGAGTGCTCCAGAGAACGTTTTTGCAGATAGAAACATAGGCGGCATCAGATCTTTTCACGGGTAGACAAGTCGGACTGTGATCTAATTGGAAACAAGTTGAAACCCGCTATTACGAACAATGCACTTTGTTGGAAACAATCGGAAACAGACTAACCCGCTAATGCAGAAAGAAGTGGGAGGAACTTTTTGTTCGCACCGAGAACGAAGACCAGAAATGATCTGCGATAAGCTTACTGGATAATTATATGAACTGTGCACTCCTGTAACAATCCTATGGTGTCATATCAAAATTTGAGATGCCTATTTCAGTCAGAAGGATCTACATTCCAATATGTATATTGGGGGGGGGGGGGTATAAGCCTCGTAAGACTAAGGGCAATGAATGTGGAAAAAATCTCATAGGCATGATTGGAGATACAGACTAGAAAGATACTGACTGGGTGTTGAAACAATCCAAGTCCATGCTGCGGAGTTTAAGTGACAAAAACTGGAGAAAGATTTTAAATGAGGAGAGGTACCGTACTTGAACTGCCAAAAGTTAAAGGTATAAGCTGCTTTTGAGTAACCACTAGTTTTAGAAGAGGGGCTTTCAGAGGAAATCCCTCGCAAAATAAAGAGAGCTATAGTTTTCGTCTGTTGATTTGCCATTATTCTCAGAAAATACTTATTAAAAATACAATTGCAGATCCATTATAATGAGAATATTCTTGTTAATCATCTCTTGACCCACAAAAATAGGTCATTTTATTCTCACTTTGGACTTGCGTTGTCTCTGTGAATGGCAATGATTCCTGGTAGCTGAAGACCATTCATTGGTGATAAAAATAATGAGGACCACATACAAATGCATTTCTTTAAAATAGTCAATTATCTTTAAAAACGAAAAAAAAAATATTTTATCACTTGTAACCAGCCTAGTGACGGTACCGCTCGCCATTTTTTTAATTTATAGCCAAGTGGCTGGTTTGCGTTTTGCTTATTTCTGTTTCGTCTGAATAGTAATGATCAGGCAGGTCACATTATACTGACCTAGCTGTTTAGCTCACCAGTCAAAGTGCTGTGACAGCGAAACCTTTGAAAATGTTGATGCTCTTTTAGATTGCTAAATTAACCATACTGAAACACATCAGCCAACTGTTAAATCAAATGATACCTGTTCTTTGTAACTTTTTTCTACTGTTTGTTTAAGGTTGAGGGTATCTTGGCGCTACAAAAAGGTCTAATCCCCGCACTGTGGTATCAGTTATGCATGAATGGCTCAAGACTTGGAACGTTCCATTTCTTTGAAGACAAAGGCTTTGTAAGAAGACCAGATGGAACAGCGAGTCCAGCAAAAATTATTTTGGCTGGATTAGTGGCAGGATGTGTTGGTGCCCTCTTTGGTAGTCCATTGTATTTGGTATGATTTTCGGATGTTAAAAAAAAAAATCGTGTAACGCGTTTGCTTTTTATGAATAAATTATTTTCTTTAAAATGAAAATCAGTGTTTTGTTTTTTTAAACTGCTGATAATGACTTTGGTAAACGTCCTTTTCTAATTTTTGTCCATTCATTTTGCTTTAAACTATTTTTTTCGGTTATCCTTTTTAATTAACTTGTATCGCCGCTTTTTTTTTAACGTTTAAACATGAAAAATGTCAATGAATACTAAATTCTTTGAAACGTGCTATTAGCCATGAATTTGTTACACGATATATAAAAAAAACATTGTATAGATTTGTTTTCTGATAATATAAAAAATCTGAACAAACAGTGCCTTACATGCTGATTTTACTGCTTCACCTAGAAAGAAACCTGAAAGGAAACCTTTGCTGGTGGTAAAGAAGAAATAGCCCAGGGAAACCCCAAAAACATGTTCTCCCTGTTTTCTTTTGTAAATTAATGTGTCTATGCTAAAATCCTTCACTCCTATACATGGCTATGGATGTGTCTCTGAAGACTTATTAGTGAGTTTGCTCTACAAACTAGAAGATGATAAAAACAATAAATATATGCTGCTTTAAGCAGCTTCATGTTCTAAATATTCTTTAAAATCTTCTGGAACACCCGCGAGAAACTTTGAAGACTCGTGGCGCAAAATATTGTATTTCTGGTGTTCAGGGTTCCTTGGTGAAAAAAAAAATCATCTAACATCCTTCCCCTTTAATTTTTTTGCCGAATTTATATACAAGACATATGGTGCTGTTTTATTCGTAAGAGTGCCTTAGTTTAGGGGAAGGGGAGTCTATTTCGTCTAAAGTGCAAAAACAGGCTATGTGCATGCAAATCTAGAAAGAATACGATCTGAAAGGGGAAAAGGCCTCCCTGGGGTATGTACCTTGCAACTATGCTAATTTGTTTGTATTTGCTGTTCCCCAGAGTAACTGTTTTTACTGTAAGTGTGTTTATTCAGTACCGTAGCGCGATTTGTGCAAAGGAGCACCTAGTTATAAAATTATTCTTCCTAGAATAAGATCACATTTAGTAAGTGCACTCAGTTCAGATACATAAAATATGGAGGGGAACTTCAGATCAGTCATAAAAGAGACTTAAATGACCGTTAAAAGTGAGAGAACAGTAAGGAGGTTTCCGTATTAACATAGCCATTTAAGATTATCAATACCATAGTGGATAAAAGATATCCTGTGTTTCTCTCTTGGAGTAACCGATATTCCATTCTGCGATTTTGTTTTTCTTTGATTGTTTTTGATGTGATTAAGGCTGTCACTTCTGGCACTAGTCATCTTTTGGTTATAATTAGACAGGCAAAAGATAAGCTGGTGTTGCTGGATGTTCACAAAAAAAACTCAAGACTTCTTTGAGTTGGGCGTAAGCTTCTTCCCAAAATCCCTTACAGCGTCCATCTCAGGTCAGCTTCTATTAAAGTAACTCATTTTGAAAATGTTGATTATCTCCAAGGGAATCCAAGGGCTTCATAATAATTACCTATCTTTAATGGGAAATCTCAGTTTGGCTCTATTGCTTCTTATTAAAGAGCAATTCTCACATTCAGAATTCCTTCTCGCTAGCCAGATTTCTCCCTGGCTAAAACAAGTGAAAAAAAAAACTTGTTAGGATGTCATAAGGAAACAACTTTTACAGGGCGCTTCCAACCACCTATTGAACTCTTATTATTAGTCATCCGCTTTACGCTAAAGTTTGAATTTTATTCCAATTCTTTAAGAACGACTTATGAAACACAAGTTTCATTTAATTAGAATAATAAAAAGGTTTTTTAGAAGTACTAAAAAACTTAAGCGTGAAGAGCGAAGTGTTGAGGAGGGGGCAACCCCCCTCGTATACGTAATAATTTCTGTTTGTTTAAGTTTTAATGTTTCTTCTTACTTACAGTTGAAAAAACTTGTTTTATTTATTTTATCATCTTAAAGACCAGTGCTAGTCTTCTTTGTACAAACAGTTGTTAGTTAATAACAATAGAAAACCTCAAAACATTGTACAGTTTTTTTACGCTCTTGTGAAATTCGTTTTGGGCAACATACTGCCTTTAGAATTACCGCCGGTAACATTGATTGTTGTACAAATATTGGAAAATTCAAATTTCGTCGATGACTGTGAAGGTGAATGAAATATCACCTAGATATTACAATCAAACGCGGAAGAAACTGTAAACGTTGGAACGGTAGCTATTAATTATATGGTTGACAAGTCCGCAAATTATTTCGTTTTCGAAAGAAGTTACGTAGATCTCACACTTGATCAATAACAAGATGATATGTAGTTTGAATGAAAACATGTAGATTCTTGTTTAATCTTCTTGATGCTCTTGACTGTCGCAAAACATTCAACCATACCTGAAAGACTGCTTTAAAAAGGCCTATTTGCTGTTCTTTCATCGCTTTTTGATGATGATAATCTCACGAGGAGTCAAACAAGCCAGACTAAAGCCTCAATTCAAGCTTGTAAAGAAATAGATTACATGTACTCAAATAGAAAAAAATAATAGGGTTTACTTTCAGAACTTGAATGATGAAGCTCTTTCCCCAAAACCGTAGTGGGAAATTGGAAACAGATTTTCAGTGAAATTCGATGATTATATAGCGTTTATCCAAACGAAGCACTTACATCGTACATTAATTTTTCATGTGAGGGAAGAACTGCAACTATGGACTAAACACAAAGTAGGCAGGTTAAATTTTACAAATGAGACGTACTTTCCAAACATCCTCAATATGCATGGATCATGTCCAGTTTCGGAGTGAAAACAGCAGTCTTGGCGCTCTTCAGAACGGATTCGGATGCATAGAAACATGAGATTTTAATCTAGGAAGTCGGTTCTGCGTTGGTCTTTAGCTGTTAAATCCTGCACAAGGGATCTTCTGCCAGAATGTCACGAAACCAAAAGATACTGATGCTGCCAATGATACCAATAATTTTTTTTTATGCTTGACAATGTGAAAATAGTTTAGCTATAAACCTTATGAATTTTATATGTTTGGAGTCAGAATGAAAAACTAATTCTGTTGGTGTAGAAGTAAAAGTTATTTAGCTCATATTGCAAAATTTATTAAGATGGACTTTGCTGTAGTATTAGAGGCTTACTATATGCTTTTTGTCTTAAAGCCTTTCGATTTTTTTTTCTTTTTTTTGCTCCAGCCAAATCTTAACCCCGTCTATTCAACATTAGAAAAACTTTTTTCTGTTCAATTTAAGGTTCCCAGAGAAGGCAGCTAATGCTAATAAAGAAGCGTTTTATATACGGTAATATTGCAATTACGGGGTTTATGCAGGTCAATAATCCTTTTCTTGTTCTATCGGGGATTAAAATTTTTAGCTTTTTGGCCCTTCCTCCGTACTTTAAAAGCAGATTTATTTTGCCTTGCTGTAGCGGTGTCGATTTTGGGTATGTTATTGAGCTAATTTTTCCATCTAACGGTAAAAAAAAATTAATTTTGTTATAACTTATTATAGAATCAATTACATTTTGGTTGTATTATCCCCATTTATATGGAATATTTTGATGGATTCTATCCTAAGGAGTACAGCTAAGGCAATGGGAGAATTCGGAATCAATTGAAGAAGTAAAACTCTCCTAGACTTAGATTATGCTGATTTTTTCAGCATCCTAGATGAAAATGATACCAAAACGAATGAATTTTTAGAGGCCCTTCCTCCGTACTTTAAATGCATATTTATTTTGCCTTGCTGTAGCGGTGTCGATTTTGGGTATGTTGTTGAGCTAATTTTTCCATCTAACGGTAAAAAAAATTAATTTTGTTATAACTTATTATAGAATCAATTACATTTTGGTTGTATTATCCCCATTTATATGGAATATTTTGATGGATTCTATCCTAAGGAGCACAGCTAAGGCAATGGGAGAATTCGGAATCAATTGAAGAAGTAAAACTCTCCTAGACTTAGATTATGCTGATTTTTTAAGCATCCTAGATGAAAATGATATCAAAACGAATGAAGTTTTAGAGGTTTTGCATTTTCAGGGTGCTAGAATTTATTTGAAAATTCATGATCAGGCTAAGATCAGGTATAAGTGAAGGAGAAGAGGTGATGTTGGGTAACGAGAAGATCGATCAAGTGGACAGTTTCACTTTCCTAGGTAGTATTATTTGTAAATATGGTTGGTGCAGGTTTTTTTTTCACAGTTGCAAAAAGTTTGGAAGAATAGGAAGATAAGTCTACGCACCAAGATGAGAATGTTAGAAGCTACAGTGATGACTCTGGTCAAGTATAGTTTTGAAAGGTGGGTGCTTCGAAACGGAGGAGGATTTGTTAGAAATTTTCCAGAGAAATTACCTACGGATTGTTTTGGGTCCCGACTTACTGACCTTATCTTAAACAGTAAGCTATGCGAAAAATGTGGGTCATTCCCGCTTTCAGGGCTATAATGAAAGAAAGGTTTGAGATGGCTAGGACACTTTCAGCACATGAAGGCCGAATGGCCGAAGATCGTCCTTGTCGGTCACCCGTCTAGGGCCAACGAAAAGCAGGTCGCCCCCGAATAGGGTGGGACGATGTCGTAAGGAAAGACTTAAGGAAAATGGGAACTTCTTGGGATGTTGTAAAGGAGAAGCGGGTGGAGGAGAAGCGTGCATAACTCTGTTGGCCTCCTTGATTTTACCTTTACAAAGAAAAGACAGCTTTTAATTCTTGAAACTTGATATCTCCACCCAAAAATATGTAGCTGGTAACCAATAGTATAGCAAGTAGAATTTACAGGGGATTATCAGAATTCTTTTGTTTAATTAATTGAGGTATAAAGCTCCTTAAAGTGCATTATGAGAAAAACATTTCTTCAATGTTCATGGGGGATCCTTTGGATCAACCTGAACAAAAGTGTGGGGGAAAGGTTCCCCTCACTTCTCAAATGCAGGGTTGTACGTAAAATTTCGTATCATGTCCGAAGGTAGTAGCAGGATTCCTAAGTTTAAAAATCAAATCATTTTAAGAAAAACAGTACGATAAAAATCATTCCAGAATACTGGTAAACATCAAATAAAATGACGAATAATTCTATTTTTTAAAAGGGCCTTTCATCTTCTTTAGTTACTATTTATATCTCTGTAAAAGTGAAAAATAACGCATGAAACTCGACTATATTCTATATACCTATATACTATATATCTATTTACTATATACCTAGGTGAAGACTCAACTTCAGTCTCATTCAAATGCGTCCATTGCTGTAGGCTATCAGCACGATCATAATGGGATGCGAGACGCTGTGAGCTCTATTTATAAACAGCATGGAATCAAAGGGCTGTGGAGAGGCTCATTATCGTCTCTGCCAAGAGTATCAGTAGGATCAGCAAGCCAGCTCCTAACGTTCACTAAGTCTAGAGAGTACATTCATGAGCTCAAAGTAAGTTGAATCTCAATCATTTTACAAACCGTTTTGACATTAATACGGCTTGTTAGGGTTTAGATTGTTAAAAGTACAAGTATAACAGCTATAATGCCTAGAAATCAAATCATTCATGATAATGAACTATAAGTAAAAGGACCGTGTCAATTGAAAACTGGCACATTAAAAAAGGAACCTTAGTAACAATATGTGCAATAAAAGACTGCTATTAATATTGATTCTAAACGTTAAGTTTTTAGTGAAAAAAATATCGGATCAAAATTTGTGAATAAAGGAGAATGTGTATGACTTCATAAATAGGGAACATTCTAAAACAGGTTGGGTCTTGATGGGAATGACTCCATCTAACTTGACAGAAGCAACAGCAGGCCTTTGGGATTTTTGCACATTAGCATTTATTGTGAAATTTCATGAACATCAATTGGCTGATTGGGTGCATTATTGATTAGCCAGGTTGAAAGTATTTTACAACAACTGAATAAGAGATACTGTGTGGATATCATATAGGTCGGTAAAGTTATATGGGCTTGTATACTGTCTTCTGATATAAGATTCGAACAAATTAAAACGATTGTTTTATTCAAAAATCTTACACAAAATCTATGTTAATACAGTCAAATTAATCAAAATAAGAACACGTTAAAAGTTGCATTCACTGGTGGACTATCACTACAATGATTGAACATCAGTATAGTGATTTTGTCACCCTGCTTCAATGCTCAATTATGCATTGTAAATAATTTTCCGATTCTGGCACATTATCAAAAATAATTTCAGACTTTTTGCTTCAAGAACCAAAAGAGGTGTAACATTAATAGTCTTATAAAGTTGGGGGAGGTGGGTGTTCAGGAACCAGTGTCCTGCAATGATGTAGATGAAAATTTGTGCGAGATCAGTTTTTTAACAAGTTGTAAAATACCCACAACTCTACTAAAATTTATCTTTAAATAATTTGTTTAAAATGGGACATTTAGATATTTTTCGGCCCTCTTAAGGGGACTTCATACAACTATGTGGTTAAAATTATAAGCTTAGCGCAATATTTTAGTATTAATTTGATGGAAATCAAGCATCGTTCAGAAAATATTTACTTACTTGGTTTGAGACTGTCGCCTGGTAGTGAATATATCTTCCTAAAGGATTCATGAAGAACCATAAGTCGAAAGAGGTGTATTACGTCTATAATTACAAAGCATGGGGGATAGGGATGGGGAAGGCTTTTGGGCTCTATTACTATTCGCTTGAAATTGTCACTGAACAATCACGAGTCGAAATCAGTGCAACCTTCCTATATTTATAAAGTTAGGGGTAGGGGTGGTTGCACGGCCCTGCCCTAAGTTGCCCCAACTACACAGACCAAAGAATCGTTCGATTTAAACACAGGATCAACACCTTTGGGGGATTGTTAGCTTGGTGTATTTGGGGGGTGTTCATACTATAATTTGACGCCACTTCCAAAATGATCCTTGAACAGTTACGACTCGAAAGAGGTGTGATGTTTCTGTATTTGTGAATGTGAGGACTGGATTCTGGTCCCAGGATATACTTTAATTACAAAGAAAATATGTACACGGTCATGATTTTAGCAAGGTATAACACGCCCTCCACTCTACAAACTTTGTCTTTCAAGTGTTCATTTTAGAAGGGATTGTTTACGTAATTTAGAGGCCTTGTCCATGAGATTATAGGCAATTATGTTGCTGTAAATGCAATTTCGGTTAAATATTTGTAATAAGTGACTTTAAAAACTTATACGTGCCAACTTAGATGGAAATCAAACACCAGATGGAATATAATATGCAATATGGGACAGTCATCTGATCGTTTGGTGCCATTTTTAAAATGGCACCAACACACGTTTCGCTACACGTGTATATTGACATTGGAAAAAAAACAATATATGGGTGGCACATTGCTCTTTATAACGATTAATTATCTTTTTATTAGATGTTCAAGTTCTTAACAATTAATTTCTTACTGACTTTGTCCTGAAATATTGATTTTAAGCACTATTTTACTTTTTCCAGCGAAAAATTATGGTCCTTGAAAATTTTCCCGATCTTCAGAAATTTTTCTGGGAAGTTTTCTGGTTGCCATAGAAGTTGTATTTTGTTAGTTTTCATGGTTCTATTTTTAAGAGAAATTCTCCCAATTCCTCAACAATAACTTGTGTGGACAGTTTCTTTTTTCTCCTCAATCTTGGGTTTCGTTGTGCAATTAGATGTAAGTCAATCAAAATCCAAAGCGTCGTTTTCAAGATTATTTTGGATTCGGGGCTAAGAAAAAATGAGAAAAGGAAAATACGGTGACTTCATGGGTTATAGTCCAGGACTTTTAGGGTTTGACCCGGACAAAATTGCAATATAAACGAAAATGGTACCAAAATGATCAGAAAAAAATTCTGTACAACATACTAAAAGTCCCCATAAATCCGAGTGGGGCGAGTACCCGAAAAACAGGGGAAATGCGGGGGAAATTGGGAAAAATGCCGAACATGCCCAGAAAATAGTTCAAAGTGAGTTTTCTGGGGCTTTCCCATACTCTGATCATGAAACTGACATCTAAAATTCAGTATAGAATAAAAGTACTACGGAAAACGGGGGGAACAGGGGGAAGAGGGGAAAAATTTAAAAATACAGGGTAGGGGTAGAAACCGCTTTGAAATATGTTTTCTGGGGTCTTTCTATCTGCTGATCCCGAAACTACATCTAAAATGAAAGAACGAACATGCCCCCCGCCATAATGAGAGACACGGGGGATCGAGGGTAAGAAATGGGACAATTCAATTCAGGGGTATAAATCAGTTTGAACTGTATTTTCCTGGGTTTTTATATCTGATAATCCCAACATTGACAGCTAAAATAAAAGAAAAAAAACAAGAACCATGAAAAACAAACAGAACTGGAGAAAATAACAGACAGGGGGAAGGGAAGCCTGACTCCTGAGCCAGCTGCTACTGGCTTATAAGTGGGCCTATGGACAAAATAACTCGCTTAAGTTTCAAACTTTTATTTTCTTGAATCACAGACATTTCTTACAACCATTTGAATTACTAAACATAAAGAAAACAACCGCTTGGCAGTGATCACAGTATAAAACTTCAGCTACTATAGGTAAAATTTGTACTTTCGAAGGCAATATCGTTGAATAAAAAACTAAAAAAAGAACTTCAGTAACTATAGGTAAAATCTGCACTTTTTAAGGCAGTAGAGTTGACTTGAAAAACACAGCATTGATGTCACTAGTCGATCTCCTCATCTTCGACAATCTCGTTGTCCCTGTTCAAAAAGTTGATACCCTGACATTCTCTGCACGCGAACGTACACGCTAATCCATTTTTCTTGCAGCTGCATCGTGAGTTCTCGCAGCCTGTCTTACAGTTGCATCTCACGACACTCAAAAGAGTCTGAGGTGCGGGCAACAAATCGGTATTCACAGGTGAGTATTTATGGTCTCTGAGGAGCCAACCCCAGTCAGCCGGGTCGAGGTCAGCTGGCTCCCCTTTCCAACGGGATACCTGGAGGCGCACTCACTGAGAGTGGAATGAAGCTGCAGCTTCGGTTGGCGGAAGCCTTTCAGGCTTAACAAACGCCGTAGTATTTGACGGAGAAACTTTTTCCAAGAAAATTCAATGTCGCAGCTTAGTGAGATCTTCGTTTGGTCGTGCTTTATACAAGCTGAGGAGAAGATATTCACCCGCTTTCACAATTTCATCTCTAGACGATGATTCATTCAGAAACACTTCGCATTTTTTTCTGAACACTTCGCTCTTCTTCAAAAGAGGTCGCACAGCTTGCTTTCCAAGTCCGAAAACTCGTGAGGTCGTGTCACATCCCAAGAGTGTGTGCCCTACCAGAAGTAGCCTGGATACTTCTCCCATTTTTTTTTTAACTTCGTTGAGGCACCAGAACCGTGTTATCGCTTCTTTTGCGTTCGTTGACGATTCGAAGTAAAGTGTTTTTGCACTAGGCGGGAAGTGATACAAGAGTAAAATCAGAAGGTCAGTGTCATTGCCAAGAACTATTGTTTCAGAGTTTTCTGCTTTCGTTACGGCAGTCTTCACGATTAGATAGTCAGCATCGTCCTTCGCATGGACGACTTCAAATCCTTTGGCTCTAAGTTTTTCCCCGATATAGCCTAGCTTATAATTCGCTGTTTGTTCTGAGAGTTGCTCAAAAACTCTTCCTTCTTTTTCTGGAGCTTCATCCCTAAACTGAAATCGATCACTTGATGCTGGCTTCCCTTACACCGTCGGTTGTGGGTAGCATCTTTCGTGGTTGGACCAGTGCTGTATCCATCGAAGACAACAGTAGGGGAGGTACAGCGTCGAGTAACGAAACTAACATAGCTGTCATAGATTGAATCATAAGTATCACCAATCTTCCAAGGTACTTGCTGAAGCAGCCCACCTCCGTCAACTATAGTGACACGATTTGACATTGGCAGGTGGTGAATCGAGTCCGTTTTCGCTTCTTACCATATTGCTTTCGCTAGTGCAGGTTTGTCTGGTTGACGCATTATGCCAGAATTCTCAAACAAAGCGGGCGGATAACTGCACAGTTCGTAACGTAGAGTTTCTGCCATGTCGTTTTCAGATGTATGGGCAGCAGTCGAAAGACGTTGAAAAAGCAGCGCAGGGTCGATATGCAAAATAGCACCATCTACCCTAATATTCCCATCGGATGCCAGTGTAACGACTTTGTCTTTCTTCCTGAATGAAAAACTTTCGAGGGATTGGCCATCCATGCGCTGGAGGATTAGCTCACCTACAGCTTTAGCATCCTCTGCATTGACGCCTTTTTGGGCAATCAACCCGGAACCTATACTTCTAAGCTCTGTGGAACTAGTGAAAGGACAGTTTTCTAGAAGGAATTCAAGAAACGTCAGTAGATCCTTAGTATCTCTCCTTATTCGTGCTGCGGTTGCAGTAACGTGCTGTTCACTAGAACTGTACTCTAGGCCCGTCAGTTTCTGCATTAGATCATTCACTGAAGCGAGTACTGGCATAGACATTGTCCATATGTTTCTCTGTAGCTCAGTCATCCCTTTTCCTCTTGTCAGCCCTCCATCTGTTTTTAGGCTCTTCATCAGCACTGTCTCGATGATGAGGTCTGGAGCCAATCCAGCGCAATAACGATCACTTCGTCGGGCAATAAACTTGCCGCTTGCAAACTGTCCGAAGAGCTGTGGATTCGATGTTTCAAGTTCCTGCATCATCTGAAGAAAAAGACGAACTGACTTGGCATAAAGATTATGCCCCGCAGCTGTAAGGTATGGGAGAATATGAGAAAGAGAGGATAAGTAGAGATTCCAGTCTCCTGTCCTTCCTGCTTTCAAAAATTTCCGAAAGATCGAAACCGTTTCAGAATACTGCATGAATAGTTTCGCAGTTCTGCTGGATTTCAGAGACGATTTTAAGGCTTCGAGGCGTAGCGAAATCGCCTGAAGCCGCTTCTTCCAGAGAAATATTTCCATCCACCAACTCGTCATACACGCTGGAGACTCGTACAAAATCTTCGCGGTCGGAAGGTCTCTCGCGATATGGACTCAAGTATGCCCTACACAAAAGAGAAATATTCAGTGATACGTCGACTAGCTTTTGCGCTCCTACTGCTCTTGCAACCGCTTTGCCGCTGAAAATGTGTTTCACTGTATTCTCCGTGTTTCACTGTATTCCGAACCTATGGGGTAGCAGAACTTCTATAGATCTCCTGTATTAACATTTGTAAGCATTTTCACATGCTTTCTACCCCTACCCTGTATCTATCCCTTTGTCCCCTCCCTCCCCCCCCATTCCCCCGTTTTATTTTAATCAATTTTTTTATATCATTTTAGTTCTCAATTTCGTAATCACCAGATAGGAATAACCCAGAAAATATCTTTCAAATCGCATTCTACCCCTACCCTGTATTGTTCTCTTTTATCCCCTCTTTCCCCTGTTCCCCCGTTTTCCGTAGTACTCTTTTTCTACACTGAATTTTAGATGTCAATTTCGTAATCAGCGTATGTGAAAACCTCAGAAAACTCACTTTAAACTATTTTCTGGGCATGTTCGGCATTTTTCCCATTTTCCCCCGCATTTCCCCCTTTTCCCCTGTTTTTCGGGTACTCGCCCCACTCGGATTTATAGGGACTTTTAGTATGTTGTACAGAATTTTTTTCTGATCCTTTTGGTACCATTTTCGTTTATATTGCAATTTTGTCCGGGTTCGACACTTTTTTGAGCTAAAAGTCCTGGACTATTATCAAAACAGTGTTGATTAAGGATATATTTACACCCTTTGGGGAAATGGGATTCGGTCTGTATGCTATGATTAAGTAATTTGTATTACTTCATTCAAAACTGAGTGGACTACATTTTCTTTTTCAGATTTTCCCGCACGATTCCTGGCTCAATATTTTAGCGTCTAGTTTTCTAAGTGGAATTGCTGTTGTATTATTAATGACTCCTTTTGATGTCATCTCTACTAGGATATATAATCAAGGTAAACTCAAATTGTTTTCTTTATAATGGGAAGGAGGAGGGGCTCAATATTAAAGCATACTAATTCTATTTTTATCACAAATTATTCTTTGGATGCATAATATGCTACATTTTTATACGAATAACCAGTTTTATGCCAAGGCTTAGGATCCTTTGTCCGAGAGGACGAGGGTTCGAATCCTAGTATACTCAATTATTTGGTTTGGGACTGGGGTCAGTGGCGTGACTCTGGAAGCTCAGCCAGAGTCGACTCAGCTTTAAATGGGTACCTGGAGAAATCTGGGGAAGGTAAACAGGAAGGGTGTGCGAAAGTACAGGATTGTTGGCCCCCAACCCCACATTGCACTTCCTGCCTGAAGGGCCAAGAAACGGAGTTCAGCACCGTCGGTAGGGACAGTAAAGTCCAATGCCGTATTCTTTACCTTAGCCAAAAGTAATCTTAAATGGCTCTAAGAAATTCAAATGGATAGTGAAAGTTCTCCTCTTGGTCTTCGATCCTTTTTTGGGCTTAATTCACTTTAATAATGTATCCCTAATATAAACGCATAGAATAAGGGCCAGGGATGATGTGGAGGGGTCTCCTCCAATTTGACTAAATTCTCGGTTTATGTTGGCAATAATGATCATAGACTTGGTAAAATGTTATCCCCTTTCACACACACACATTTTGACTATTAACATCTCTGCCTCCGCATATAACTTAGACGGTAAATGAATTCTTAAAACATACGGGAATTTTGTTTCCAATACGTAAGTCTGTTATTAACTTAAGGAGGAATTCTAACTTGATAGACTTCTAGTTGTTTTCTTAATCACTTTCATTCTTTGTAAGCCTACATAAGGAAAATTTGGCGAAACTACTCGATTTACGCTTAAAGGTTTTTCAGCTTTAATAACGAGAAAAAGTAAAGAAAGAAGAAGACAAGAAGGGAGTCGAAGCTTGTATTAAGGGATAAAGATAGCTATGCAATGGAGAGGTGGCCCTTGCAACTGCCGTTAAGAACATTCTTCATAAATGGGAAAGAAGTGGAAGCATCTACATTTAATTTTATCCCCTTTTTATAAAAGTAAAAGAAGCCTATTCTAAGCTACGATATTTCAAATTTTCGAAGCTCCTGTGAACTAATACCAGGGGGCTGATCTCCGCCCTTATGGTCGAACCTCTATCTTTCAAACATTTAGCATTTTCATGTTTTAAGTGTAGACCCAAAATTAATGTTTTCATTCTTCACTCTTTTTAATATGTATTGTCCTTTCCATTTCGAATAAAACAAACTTGCTCTTTTGATTGAAGTTTCACGCGGATTTCTTTTATATTCACGCAAAGAAAGATTTTGCTGTTACTGAATATTTTTTGCCTATTCTTACTCTAGTTCTCATTTCAGTGACGAATGGTCAGTCATAAAACCTGAAAGGCTGATCTGTATTCTTTGTTCGCTAATTTCTCAATGAATGTTCGTTAATTTATCAATAATTTCTCAATACTGGTCTCTCACGTTGATATGAAATTTAGCTCTATGTGATGTTTGTTATAGTGAATGAAATAAGCAAAAATAATGAAGATTTCGTATGAAAATCAGGGGGAAACCTAAAACTTAAACCGAATAATAGCCAATAAGAGATGAGGTCACACCTAAAACATCCCGAAATTGACTATAAATCAAGATATGAAACCTAAAACAAAAATAAAACACTACATATATGGGTAATGCTATACCCTCTCAACTTCTAAAAGGGATGGGCTGTCGTTTGGTATCTGGGGGGTCTAAACATCATAATTAGGGCCGTCCAATCATGCAGGTTGAAAATCCTGCTTAAATTATTTCAATAAGGTCTACTATGACCAGTATGTTTTTATTTTGGACGTCTATGTTGCAGAGTTCATCCCACATTGGTGATCATTAATTTCAAAAATTTTCAACACCAATCCCTTGAAAATCAAGAAAAAAAAAGCAAAAAGAAAAGGCTGGGAATCCTGAGGGTCGTGGGCCAAAGTCCTCATTTTGGGTAGTTTAATCACAAATATTGAAAATCTTTGCGTAGTTGATTTCAAGAAATTGTAGCAATATACCTTTCTGTTAAAAAATATCTCCAAAGCCTCTTTTTATATAGGCCAATACGGAAAGCGGCAGATAACCATTTGATCAGTTTTGTCTCTGAAAAAAGGACACGAACTTCTAATTTACGATCGAATAAGCCCTTTCCCGAGCTTTTACGAGTGTCTGTTTCATGCGATTAGTCCAAGGAAAGAAAATATAATAACAAATACTTTATGGTAGACATTCTTTATTATTTCAATTCTAGTTCATTGCCTGTAATAAAATTAATTAAAAAAGAAAACCAAGCTTTTCTTATGGAAGAAAAGAGCTAAGTTAAAAAAGAATATTTTTATTAAAATGCTCTTTCAAAGAGAAATAAAAGCTGTTTAAACAAGGTGAAACCTATATGTATATCTTTGTGCAAAAATGTGGCGGTGGGAAAGGAGGCTGGGGATGTTGAAAGGGCAACTGGGCCTTTTTGGTTCTTCAATCAAATAGACTTGACATTCTTGTGTGATCCCAGTTAAAACTAGATGCCATATTCCTACCTTAGTGCTAAAAAGTTAACATTTGGAGAAGGCAGCAATACTAGAGTTGTAATGGGTATACTTTGGTCCTTGAATCAAAAGATTGGAAAACCTTGCATGAATCAGGTTTAAACAAGATTTGACATGTCTATCTTTCTGTTAAAATGGTCGTGGTGGGACTGGTGGATATTGGAAAGGGTACTGGCCCAGTTGGGATTTACAATCATATAGATTGAAAACCTTTTTGTATGATTCCTGTTCAAAGAAAGTGCAATGTGTCTTTCTGATGCCCATCAAGACAATTAGCAACTTGGACTTTTGTCCAAGTTGTAAATGAAGTCAGTTCAAGCTGAATATCTAGTTTAAACGAAGTGACACGTGCATATCGGTTTACCAAATATCTGGTGGTTGAGGAGAGGGGTGGCATAGGCCCAATATGTGCCCATAATCACTCACATTTAAATCCTTTCTATCATTTCGGTTTAAATAAAGTGCACCGTGCCCATATTTTCTAATAACATTTTACTGTTAAAAACGGGTCAATTACATTATTTGGGGACTTCTACAGGGATTATCCTACAGCAGCCTGTTGGGTAATACAAGCTGAGTAGGCTTTTGAAGTAGATTGTCAGGTTTTAGCTATTGACATGATCATTATTAAAATGGATTTGGACAAATATTCAGAGTATGTTAAAGCGATTAGTATATAATTTCTAATGGGGAATCGTCTAAACAAGCAGTTAGGTCGAATTATGTAGACAATACCTTTTTTTTTTTTTTTTCAGAGGGACTGATTTGCCCTACACAGTCCCCTCTTATGAATGTGTGAGTAGGATGATAAGCCTTTATTTAAAGTAAGGCATGGCCTTTGTTTAATTTATTCCGCATGTTGTACCGCTTCCTAATTTATAAAAAAAAAACAGAAATATTTATGTATTCAATTCATTTGCACTACACCTCAGTTTCTGTCTCTTTCCTTTGTAAACTGGAGTAAAAGCAATTTATTGGTAAACTCTAATGTGGCAATTTACATGCGTTGTTTTCTTCGTAAAGCAAAGCAGCATAGATTGATACAATTCATGTCCTATGTAACGAGTACATATGTTAAGCAATATTATGTTACACAACATCAAGGTTCCATAGCAAGGTTGCTAAAGGGGAAGCTTCTAGTTAGGTACTATGGTGAGTGCACGTCATCGTGTGTGACTCGGGCTACTTTTCATTAAAACCAGTTTGTAGCTGCAGCAGTATTATCGGATGTTTCTGTATTTAGCTCGTCCTTTGGGGACTACAATAAAAGTTCTGACTCTTCAAGTCGTGGAGCCTTTCTAGGGATCGTTACGTTATATATTTTTTTTTTTTTTAAATATGTCTTATCTTGTTCTTTTACAGGAATAGATGCAAAAGGAAGAGGCTTGCTTTATAGCGGTGTCGTTGATTGTTGTATCAAAGTTTTGAGAACAGAAGGACCTCTCGGCTTGTACAAGGGTTTGTTAGCGAGTTACTTCCGGATAGGCCCACATTCAGTTTTAAACCTATTGTTCTGGACTCAATTAAGGAAGCTACAAAAGTCAGCTGAAATATCAGCCAACAAGGCCATCAGTTGATTTCTTTGAAACTATTTATAGTATATTTTCTTAAAAATAAATTCCATTTTATTTCTAGTTATATATTATAGTTGTTCCTTAAAAAGGTATTTGCAGTAAAGCTATTTGAGAGTTCAGTTTTTAAACATTTTATTTTTTTATATGTGACCGCCCAACTTAAACAAAAATATGCGGTTAAATTACTAATTTACCCATATCTTACACGGTTAGAACGTTACCAGCAAGCCTCAGTCACCCAAAATCAAAGCAAAGTTTTCAGTTAAATTCAGTATAAATTGTTAACAACCCTATTATATTGACTGGAGAGGCCTGAAATCCTTTGGACATCTATTTCCAAATGTCCCGTGTGTAGCATACTATTTTTCTGCGGGAATTGATTATTATTATATTATAGACGACTGAGCTGTCGTGTTCACTACTCGAGTCATTTTTGAGTCGCAGTTATACTAAAAAGGCGACAATTATGGCTCAAAAATGACCTGATTCATAATATTGACATCCCTGGTAGCAAGACAACCTCAATTTTAATTCAACGTCGGAATTTTATTCTTTGCTCCAAGGTTCAATATGATTTTATGAGTTTATGAAAGGCAATGCAAGCAAGGATTAGAGGGAAATGAATTTTAATCTAGAGAAGAAAAACTTTTCTAATATACTATAAAATAGCTTTAATAATTGTAGAGAAAAGAATCACAATTTTAAAAGTGGGCTAAGGATTTGTTTTCAACGCAAAGGAATAATATAAAACTATGCGACGAAAAGTCTTGTCCCTTTTTCCACAAGCTACTAAGGATTTTCATACTCTCTTCAAGTTGTTTCGTTCGTTCCAGAACTCGGCTTTCATCCGAGCAATCAGCCAGGAATTTCATCAATTGATGAAACGCTAAGAAAAAAAATATGGGATCTCTTCTTTTCATGATGAACAGGGAATCAATTTCACTAGTTTTTCCATTGGATTATTCTTTTATGCTCTAACAAGGAACTCGCATTACTACTCATTGCATAATTTTCTACTGGTCTTACACAATTATAGGGACAGCAAAGTAAAAAAAATTCCCCATAAAGAAGAAAAGGATATAGTTATGCACTAGAACTAATTAAAGACTTTTTTCCACCCTCCAATTGTTAGCTAACAAAAAGTGTTTGCTTGCAATTCACGGAAACGTAGTTATTGGGTAAGAAATTCAAAAACTACAAGTTGGGAAATAAACTAGAAAATTTCAGGGATTATTGGTGGAGCCAGAAGTACTTCAAGACAGAAAAAAACATATGCTAAAATTATGCTAAATGTAAGAAATATTAGCAGTCCTGAACTTTTTTATCAATGTTTAAAGCATAGAAACTAGTCGTCCAGCTTTGCTGTGTTGTATAGCTTTGAACATTGCACTTAAAAAAATACTCAAGACAATTTTTTCAACATTGCGTTTGGAAAAATACTCAAGACATTTTTTTTCAAAAACGGGTCCATGTTAGAGAAATTCTCTGACAGTTTTGGAGAACAGTTTTTTTTGATGGCGAGAAAACAACAGTTATTTTTTTTTTTTTTTACACGAGTTCTGAGGACAGGGGTATGTAGCCCTATAAGCACGCCCCTGATCACAACCGTAGACTAATAAATTAAAAGACAGTGATCACAAGGATTAAATTCGATAACAGCGCCATTTCAGTAATGTCGTATCTAAAGGTCTCTGGATAATCCTCTCGTACTAAGTCTACTGAACCTTAAAAATTGTTCCCTGTGTTTTTATTTCTGTCGTTTCAACAAAGGACAAGGCTTATTTGAATCATTTTTACTCGAAAATATACAATAAAAAAGGCCAAAAGATGAATATTCAACAGCGTTCGAATACTTTGTACAAGTCAGGTAGGTTTGCTATCTGTAGAAGAGAATTATCTTGTAGTAATGTTTCTGGTGGATTCAAAAGGTGATTTTTAAAGGCAGGAAAGACAACGTGTTCGGTGATCCATTTCCAACCACCTCGCTTCATTTCAGATCCCTAAAAAAACACGTATAAGGATCAAGTTAAAATGGGCTTGAGCGCATTTTTTAAATTTACATGTAGAGCAAAGAAAAACCAATAAGTTCTTTCTACAAATCGAAGTTAAGAAACAATCAGATTGTTAAAAATTATCTTAATCGATTAGAATAAGGTTTCTAATGTGACATCTTTTTTTGAAAGAATATTCACCAGTAATATGAGTGCTAAAATTTACTTTTGTGGAAGGTACTTCAACAATGCCAGAGAGACCCTTCGAACATTGACAGATTTTTAACAGTGGTGCTAAAGGCGGAGTATAATTTTAATACTGAAATGTCAAATCTTCAAAATAAAACGAGATGTTTTAGTTTTTTCAGGAGCAATCTTAACCTCTGAACAACTTTCTTCATCAAACATATTCTATATTCTGTTCCAGCTCTTGAATATTAAGAATTAAGATCTAGAGCACACATCACTATCCTACAACCTTTTGCAAAATCGTATTTTGTCGACTGGCAGGAATATTGACTACAAATGCTGCTGGGGAAAAGGCAGAGCTTTTGTTTTGGAAGGCTAGTATCGTACCCTTTTGGAACCGAAATGTCCCCAAAGGGGGGAGACCAATGGTTCCCATACTTATTGTTAATTTATCCGAACATGGTAGCTAGAATTGCCAACTAGTATATAAGGAACGGAAAGGCGGATAACTTTTAGTTTTAGTCAGAAATTGAGAGGCAGGGAGGAAGAGGGGTGACTGGTTCATAGTATAGCAATGGTTAGCTAAGAAATAAATGCTGATTTTTGACAAGAAAAATAAGTAAAAACAGTCAAGATAGATAAAATACACCTGTTTTTGAACCAATAGGAGAGTTCTGGACATCCACCATATGGCTAATATGGGTGTAAAGTTCATTTGTTATGCAAATGAATGTTATATTTAGATTGAGGATGTAGTTCTGGGTATATATTTGCAGATTAGGGGGCTGGGGGTATATACTCTGCAAATATACAGGTTCTTAGAAATTCATGCATTTCTTAGAAAAACTGGAAAATCAAGGAAAGAAGTGAAGATAAAGGTTCTCCCCCTGCAAAATGTGTTAACTATGATTATTTTGCTTATTATGGAGTAAGAACTGTTTTCTTGACATGTTTCCTTGTGTCCAGCTGGGCTCCTAGGGTTCCAGCTGGGCGCCATCTGGTGGTATCAGAGAGTTTTAATTCATGAAACCTCTTGCTACGACTACCACTACATAGTTTTTCTCTCTCAAGCTTCCCAAAAAGCTTGAGCATCATTTGCACTTACTGAAAACAAGGTATATAATGGTTTCCTTCTTATTCTTTTTTTTTTTTGCAACAATAAAAAAGGAGAAACACAGATACTGCTCAAACATTCGGATTTTTTTTCGATAAGAGCATGTTTTCAATAATCAAGCTATTTTTTATTAGTTTAATATATAATAATTTTTCAGAAGAGCTTCCTTCCTTTTAAATTTATTCCTTTCAAATGCATAAAAATCATTAACTGAACAGAACGTTCAATTTAACCAATCGACTTAGTTTTCTGTAAAACGCAAATGACACCTCAGCATTTCAGGGAACTCGAAGAGGTGGCTACACGACATCAAGGCTGTGCTAAATTTCTCTCTTGTTAACAATAATTTCTACTCGTTGAAAGTTTTAACGTTGAGCATAATTCGAAGCCATGAACTCAACCTGCTTGAGTAAGTCAACGTACGTTGGACAACTCCAGTTGTCAAGCGTTTGCAGAGTTTCTTTTTTTAGACTGACTATTCGAGCTTTTACAGTTCGAGGCTTCTTCAAATTTATTATACAAAATGACCAACCTTTATTCGTGGTAATGAACTGTAAGTAAGGAGCGACACGGCTCAATAGAAAACGAAACTCTGAGAAACAGTGTTTGATAACAATAGATACGTCAAAAGAACTGAATTTTTACGCTGATTAAAAATATGTAAAGTTCATATTTAATATTACGTATTTAATGTTACATTCAAGTTTAATGTTACCCATCAAAAGTTACGAGCCAGAGAAAATTGGCCCAATTTTTGAAGAAGGTAGAAACACCCGCAAAATATCAAACAATCTTAATGAAAACATATCAGATTCAGCATATCAGAGAACCCTATTGTAGAGGTTTCAAGCTCCATAATACAAAAATGTGGAATTTTTATTTTATGCCAAAAGAAAGATCACGGGAGCGTGTTTAGTTTTTTTTTTTTCTCAGATATGATCGTACCGAACCAGTGGTCTTAGAAGATCGGGAGAGGGCTCATTTGATCGGAAATCAAAAGTTCTAGTACTCTTTTTATTTAACAAAAGGATTGGAGGGCAGCTAACCCCCTCCCATGCCCCTTTTCTCCCCGAAGTTATCCGAGTCGTCCCAAATTTTAAGATAGCCACTTTATTCAACATACTTGAAAGGTCCAAAAACTATAACTTTGGGGATAACATGACCCTCCACAGTCCCTAGAGGAACGGCTGTAAGTTACGAAATGTATCCATTGTTTATGGGTAGTATTTGTCATTGAGAGGTGTACAGACATTTTTTATCGGGAGATTTACTATAGCGTAAACCTACCTTTAGGAGAGAATTTTCCGGGGTTGGTCATTTCCAGGGAAAATTTTACACTGGGGGGATTTACAAGAATTCTTTTACAAAATTCTTCTTTTTTTTTCGACTAAATTTAACATGTAGAGATGTCCCTGGGGAAATCTTCAGCGGAGTCGAGATTTTCTGGAGCGGTTTTCCATGGGGGGGGGGAGGGGGAGACTTTTGCGGAAGATTTTTCCGCGATTTTCCATGTTGGATTTTTCCGCGGGAGCAACTTTCCACTGGGTTAGGGGAATTTTCGGGGAAAACACTCCATGGAAGGGGATATCTGACATGATTTGAAAAATGATCAGAAATTGAAGTCCTTTTCAAATGAAAGCAAGTTAAGGAGAATTTTTCAGGGGAAAGGGGTGTAAGTTAGGAAATTTATACATTGTTTACATATAGTATTTGTTAACGGGCCCGGAAGAAATTTTCTTGGGAAATTTCCAGCAAAGATGGAATTGTCCGGGGCGGGGGGTATTTTACGTGAGAGGAACTTTACTTAGAGGAATTTTCTGTGTAGGGAGAAAACTTTCCACAGAGGGAAGCTGGATTTCTCAGCATTATTTGAAAAACGATCAGAAATTAAATAAAAAAGAAGTTTTTGCGACTGGAAGTAAGGAGCAACATTAAAACTTAAACGAGCAGAAATTATTCCCTATATGAGGGGGGTTAGCCCCTCCTCTTCACGCATAACTTTGACTTTAATATAAGAAAAAAAAACGATCAAAAATGGGGTTTTTTAAGGCGAAACGACATACCTAGCTAAATAAACAAAGCGAATATTTCAACAGGACAAACGCCTCTTTTTTTCCGCGCGAAACGAAACGAAATAATTTAATCAAGAAAAGTGCCGAAGAAAAAAAAAACAACGAAAACAAACGTGGAAAGTCAATGTGAAAAGAAACCGAAAAACCAATGAAAAAAAACAACAAATTAAAAGATGAATAAAATTCAATACAAGACAAAAATTACAAGAATTAGAGCCAAATACCTAACAACCATAAAAGCGAGTCATTCGCCAATATCCGCGATTTCACAAAATTCAAAACATTATGAACTACCATCGACGGATACTCGCGAACAACGTTTTTCGCTAGTATCCGGCGATAGCAGTTCATAATTTTTTGAATTTTGTGCAAATCGCGGATATTAGCGAATGACTCGCTTTTATGGTTGTTAGGTGTTCGGTTCTAATTTTTGTAATTTTTGGCTTCTATTGAATTTTATTCATCTCTTAATTTTTTAGTTTTTTCATTTGTTTCTTTTCACATTGACTTTCCGCGTTTGTTTTTGTTGGGTTTTTCCTTTGGCACTTTCCATGAATATATTATTTCGTTTCGTGCTGAAGAAGAGAGGCGTTTGTCCTCTCGAAATATTCACTTTGTTTGTTTATCCAGGATTCTCGTTTGGCCTTAAAAACCCCATTTTTGAGCGTTTTCTTTTTTTATATTATGGCAGGCTAATTTCGTTTAAGAAATTATCTAAGTTTGACTTTTTGTCTCAGTTCTTGAAGAACGACTACTGAAACACGCTCCTTCTAGTCGAAAAAACATGTTTTTTTTATTATTATTTAATAATACACAAAAAAGGAGAAACATACGGAGGAATAGAGACAGGAGTGCTTATAGGTTTTTAAACATTATTCATCCAGGTTCGATAGTTACTTTGTTGATTTTACCTTTTTTTTTATTGAAGGTAGAACTGAGGAATAATAATTTCCTAGGTACTCAGATAGATAAACATTTTGTTTGTTTTTTTCTTCAATTTTTTTTTTCAAAAGCTCCTCCTCACTCTTACAATTATTACTCCCTATTTCAATAGAATAACTAAAATAAGGGTCGAAAAAATAATAGAAAAAAAGGAAAAATATAAAAACAAAGGAAAAATAAAATACCGATTCCGTATTTATGTGATCAACAGCGGACGCACCGTAGAATTTTGCTGTCTCTCTGCAAATAGTTTCAAAACATTCCTTTTCAGACTCCCACTGCACTTCTGAGGCAAGTCTTAAAACATACATTGGGAGCCCTTCAACAGGCGGAGTGTAGTCATCTATAAAAGAAAAGAAAGAAAAAAGAAGCAACTAACATATAAAGAGATAAGATAAGGTTTAGGAAAACTTTAATCAAACCTCTTTGTAATAAAGGTGATAAGAATGAGTGGGAATTACAGAGGCGTTAGCTTGGTTTCTATAGGAAACAAATTACTTAGCCTGATGATACTTTATTAGACTAAGAAAGCTCCTACTGTGGAGGTTTTCAAAAAAAAAATTTGCAAAAAAAAAAAAAATCCAGACGAAAGATCCCTATGCGTGTTTATTTGTTTGTTCGTTTTTTTTTTACCCCGGGTGTGATCGTATTAAGCCAATGGTCCTAGAAGATCGGGATCGGGCTTGTTCGAACGAAAATTAAAAGTTCTAGTGTCCTTTTAACCTGACCAAAAAGATCGTGCCACGGGAAAGTGGCATTTTCTGCCATTTTGTTACACCAAACCACGATTTTGCCCCATAGAGGACCAAATTGCTGTCGAATAAAAATTCGGTACTTCTATGTTAAACGCACTCTTTTATATATGTCAAACTGGAGACGCGACAGAAACCACGTTTTGTATGGGTTAATTCAAGACACCGCTATACAATAATGAATGCTTAGCGTTTTCAATCCGTTGACGATATTTAAACTGTTGTTTTTTGGGGTTTAGGGGGAGAAAAAGGTACCTAGGTCAGGTTAGGTTACGTATTTAATATATGCTATGCTTTACCCCCCACCCCCCTAACGTGTAAATATAGAGCCCAAATTTGTTTCTAAACTATTATATATTCATCATATTTTATTTCATTAGCATTAACCAAACTAGCAGAAAAAGAGTGCGTTTAACATAGAAGAGTCAACAATTTTGAGATAGCCAATCAATTTGAAAGTATGCTTAACTAGATATAGAGCTTCCCAGTTGCGGAACAAGCAATGCCGCACGATTGCACACTCGTTCCTGAAAAGTCCCGAAGTACATTTAAGAGTAGATTTACATCAGCTCGGACATTTATTAAAATAATGCTATATTAACTAAGTTAATTCGGCTGATTTTTCATGAAATTTATGTTTATTGCTGTATAATTGTGCATCAGCTATTATGAAGGTTGGGTCATTCTGTAGGCCGAAGGGTGAGAAGTACCAGATGCTTAAAAGAGCACATTTCAATGCTCAAAATTGTGTAACTCCCCATTAGTCTTAAAACAAATATATGAAAAGTTACGGAGGGAGTGGTGGGAATTAATCTGTCACGTCTCTTTATTGTGATTAAGCCTGAATAAGGGTGATGTGGGGTCATACCTCCCTTCTTACGGAAGAAAAATGTTTCTGACATTCATTTTAAAGCTTAAATTAACAAAACTGGTTGGCTTCATATTTCACTAAGTCATATACAGTGATTTTCAAGTGCGCATCAGCTATTATGAAGGAGGGACGGTGAGTCATTTTTTAGACAGAGGGGGGGGGGCAGATGTCTCAAAGAGTTCATTTTACTGCCCTAATATTTTAACTCTTGAGCCTTCACGTAAATATAGAATGATTTTGGAGGAAGGGAGGGGCAGCTAGAAATTGATATCTAATCCCTCTTGATTCCCAAGAATATTCTTGGCCTGTGTCTTTTTTATTGGTGCTGGGGGGAGGAGGGTAACAGCGCTCCTTCTATTGCAGCAATCTTTTTCTAAGTATTATAAAATACGACATTTCACATGCCTACCGGCAGAGAGGGTGAGGCGTCGTGAGCCTTCTGGGAAAATGTCTTGGGGGGAGTGCTACCAAGAGCTTTGTTTTCTTAAAAACTTTACAAAAATTACTACAGTTAACACTACAGGCCAAAGATAAAACAAACATAAATTGCCATGAATAAATAATGAAACCTAAAACAAAGAGAAGTTAAACTCTTAAACTCTTTATGAGGAAACAGAAATTAAAATTAATCAATAAATATAAATTAGAAAGAACAGAGGCTATGACTAAAGGCTAAAGTGTCGTTTGCATAAAAAAAAAAAAAAATTGATTAATGTTTTTATTTTCCACAGCATCAAAAGGAAAAAGAAAACATATTAGTCTATCGTACAAAAAAATAATCTTAGAATAAATATATAAATACTTTCCATTTAGTTATTTCCCACACCCCCCTTATAGCCCTCGGGGCAAGGGTAGTAAGTTATGCAATACACCCATTGTTAACATATAGTGTTCGTTATTGTGAAAGATGGGCATGTTTGACTCTTGGTGTCCAAAAAGGCTAAAGAAATTAAGATCAAGCTTTTAGGAAATGTTGAGGGGAGTGTTGAACTAAATCATAACACACTATGTGCATAAAGGTTGTCAAAAGAACGTATTTCAAGAATGGTTAAGGGTATTAAGTCAGAACTTTCAGGGAATGATGAGAAGGATGATCAATTGACCAAAGGGCAACATGTGACTGACTGAAATGATTTAATTGGAAAATGATGCATAGAGCCAACTTCCCTCTTTCTCTTTGAAGAATCCAGAAATAAAAGTAGATTTAATCAATTATTTTGCAGACTGCTTCAGGCCATTGCAATCAAGAGCCTGAAAGAACAAAGCCAGAACAGAGCTATGTACACTCTATGACTCCAAACGATGTACCAAATTAAATCCCGTCAGAACTTTGATACGACAAGAAGAGCAATTAGGCGACTCAAGTTCTGGATTTTACTATTATTATTATATTGAATTTTTCACGATATATATATATGATATACAAAATATACATGTATTGTGTATGTGATATCCAAGGCCATGTCCGGGGGGTTACTGGGTTTGAACCCCCATCCCCCGGATATTTTTGTCCGACTCGTAAAAATGTGACAAAAATACATATAAACAAATTTGTTATGCGTTTTTTTAATAAATTTGGCAACCACTCCCCCGGACAAAAATCCTGAATACGTTCTTGGTTATATCATATGATATATATACATGTGTATTCAGTCTATTTGCATAATATACACACAATCTGCATGTACAATTCAGTCTTTTTTTATATTTTACTTTTTGTTTATATTTTAATAACTTTATGTTTATATGTGTTTTATATACTATATTTGCTTTTTTTAATGATAAAAACGCAACTTTTGGCCAATTCATAGCATTTTTTCTGTCATTTATTACAAACAATACCCTACATTAACTGCAAAAAAGAAGACAAGTTACTTCGAAAAAAAAAATCTAGGCCGATTAATAACAATACAAATGCAAGCATAAGAGAGGGTTTAAATCAAAATACTAGACAAATGGAAGCGCTATTCCCCTAAGTAGCCCCAGCTTAGACATACTTCTTTGTCAAAAAGAGAGTTATTAAAATGAAATAATTTCTACATTCTTACCAAGCAATATAGGAATTGTCACCAAATCAGCCGTTTCTGTTATTTCAATGGAAAAATAATCTGCGAGCATCGGTGCCCTTGATTTCAAGGAATCAGCAATAAACCCGGCTAGTTCTTCCTTCGGGCCATCTTCCTCCGTCCATCCAGAATCCTCTTGAGTTAATGCTATTAATGCCAATTCATGAATTGGAAGCGGATCCTAATTAATTAAATAAAAAAGAAGATTTTTGAACGAAAACAAACAGCTGCATTAAGAATTAAAGTCATCCAAAACTAGCCTTTAAATGAAAAGGGGCTTCCCTGTTTATACTTAAGTTGCCTTCAATATTTTTAGATTAGCGCAAACATAGCCACAGGGTGATTTTAAGAGAATCCTATTTTTAAAGGCAAATATGGAAATATAAACTCTTCCATTTCACAGACATTTAAAAAAACAATCTTCATGACCTGCCCTTTGTGGTCGAACATTCGTTCTTGAAGAACTTGGGAGAGTAATCAAACCTTAGCATGTAAACTAAGTACTTTACTAAAAATGACAGTTTTTTATCCTATACATTTTATAAACAGGCATTTGTAAGAACGAAGACAGTGACAAAACAAAGGTCTTTTAGAAAAATATAAAAATAAACATCACTGCGTTATCACCCAAACCCCTTATTTTTTCTTTTTTTGCTTCTGCGTTTATATTTTTTCTTTCTGTTTTGAATTTAATTTCAGGTGCGTATCTTTTTATTTTTCATTGGTATAAGGATGAGGATGGAACGATTTTTTTTTCGGGAAAGATTCATCTTCAAGGGGAAAAGAATGAATATATGCAAAATCACCCTTTATGTCAGCTAATGTCGTGCCGGCTAGTTGTTGTTCAAAAGCATAAGGTATAGTATTCCCGTGGAAGTGTGTTATTTCCCATTTTTTTCATGATTATTATCCGGCGACATGTAAAGATTTTACAAACAGGATACACGGGGTCACATTCTAATTTGCTTTAATGGTTGACGATAGACCAAAGACATTGATAATGGAAAAAAAAAAAATCATAACATAATCAGCAACAAAACGGGAGATTACTTTTCTATGCCGATAAGAATGTGGCAAATAACGATCAGAATTACGATCCCGAAATTAATCGTTACGAAAAAGATTATTATCACTTTCACGAAAAGAAAGGGTAAGGCAAAAAATGTAGCATCACCACAAAAATTTGAGTAAAGAGTCGCAAGACGATGCCTATCATAACGACTATTCTTTGTGACAATCTCAACATAACAAGTTTTAAATTTGTCTTTAATACCAAATACACCCAGCAATCAACAAAACATACTGCAAGAAATATCGCAATAACTTATTGAAAAACATAATCATTGTGCTGTATTGAACGCGATTTGAACATCAAAATGACCTTCTTGCACAACCCATAGCCATAAAACTTTGAAACTAACCCAAAATATTGTAGCTTATGCTGATAGATATATATACCAAGAATTTTCTATCGGTTAAAGAACAAATTAGAGCTTATTGACCTCTAAAGCAAAATAAGTAAATAATTAATCACAACATGCTTTTGAACGCAATCAGATAATTGCGATTTCTTATTTAAAATATACCAGTTTTTGTATAGCTTGATATTTATAAATAAAATATTGTATCCAACAACACAGAATGAATATTAATTGTTGATGATATTGCGCCAGACAAGGCTTTCTTTAAATGACTCAAGGTAACAAAGAAAGAAAATTACTCACCGAGAATCGAAACTTGGGAAAGTTTCCAAAGTTTTCTAGTAGCGTCTGATAAAACAGTTCTTCCCTAAAGAAAAAGAATTATCCATTAGCCTTAAAAGCAATAACATTCAATAAGTCATCATTTTGGCAATCACCAGCCACACTGTCGGTTGGATGCCTGATTACTGTCTAGTAAATATATAATTTTGGTTTAGTGATTAATGCAGCTTAAACACGTCAAAGGCAAAATGAAGTTATGTGGATTGTTTTTAAGAATAAGTCTATTGCACTGACTGGCAGAGGCGTCTTAGGAAGGGATGCCCTAGTCTCAATGTCTTCAACCAATTACTTACTTAGACTTACACTTAGTTCCTCCCACGCCGTCTGGCGCATAAGGCGACAATGGTGCCTCTCCACGACCTCTGAAGAGCTTGAGACCACAGATCTTCCACATATGTTCTCGCCAGAGTAGCCTCTTCCTCTAGGGATGGGCCAAGCGTCGTCCTCCAATGCCGGGGGGGGGCCAACACCAAACATCATGGGGGAGCCTGCCATCCCCCATACGGACCATATGACCCCAATATCGCCGTCTACTACTTAGAATTTTTTTAACTATTAACGATTGTTCTGTCCTTTCACGTATGGCGGCGTTCGTAATTCTTTCGGACCAGTGGATCCCCAGGATAAGCCGAAGACAGTTATTTTCGAAAGATTGTATTCGTTTCTCAAGCTGTTTCGTCAGTGCCCATGTCTCACATCCATAAGTCAGTACAGAGAAGACATTGCTAATTAGGAGTCGGAGTTTGAGCTTCAGAGAGTACGCTGCATTTTTCCAAACTATTCTTAATTCGGTAAAAGCATTGCCTGCACAAGCAATGCGTGTAGTAATTTCACGCTTGAGACTTCCGTCAGATTTGATTGAGGCTTCCCAGATAGGCTCAACCCATCAGATTTGATGAGGCTCAACCAATTGGTATTAAATTGAAATTTTTTAATTTCTGCCGAAAAGCTATGATTTCAATAAAGCTTTTCCAGCATCTGAAAATTCAGAACGTGCACTGGTTTTCTTCAGTTTAAACAAGTTCTTTATTTATTCAGAAGTATTTATTCAGGGGAATTTAATTAGTATAAAACGTTGGAATTTAGGCAATGAACACCAGACATTTGCTATGAAGAGGACTTCTACTAATTTTCCAAAACTGCTGCCGGAATGTATCTTTCCTCTTACCAACAACTCAAGCCTTAGAGCATTAATTAAGTAGTACAGATAATTGCGGAAATTTTTTCACGTTATAAAATGATACTATTTGTTCAGCCACTATTTATTTCAGTTAAGTTCATATTTATTTAATATGGCGTATGCAGCAGGTAAAACATGAATGGTTTCAATCATCACTAAACATTTGATGACGGGGCGTTAATTTTTCAAGAGACAGCACTAGAATACACAGAAACCAGATATTTTGGCCACAAATGCACCATTAACCGTTTTCAGCCTTTTCCTTTTTACGAAAAAGAGTTATCTGATCTCCTGATATATTGGGAGTACACAGCTAGCGTTATTGGTAAGAATTATCGTCGAATATGCCTTAAAAATGTAATAATGACCATATAATTACCTCAACTTGATGGTATTGCAAATAAAAAGTTTAGTCTGATGCTGGATAAGTGAGAACTGGCTGTTGACAACGCCCACAAACGTGTGATTTTTTATCAAGTCTCGTAAGCCATCTGATGATCGAGCATCAACTTCCTTTTTCAAGCTCTGTACACTGCTCAATACTATATTCCTCCTGTAAATGATTATGGATTTTATTTCTACAGTAAAACAGCAAAAATTATTCTAGTCTAGACGTTATCAAAGTACTTTTAAAATTGATGCACCTTTCGTGTTTTTTTTTGTTTTTTTTTGTTTTTTTT